>NW_007260368.1:212035-477353 GCF_000164805.1 Carlito syrichta
GACTGAGTGAGACTCCAACTTAAAAAAAAAAAAAAAATTACAGGATGATTAGGAGGCATTCCAAAATTTAGATGACATTTATCAGTTTTAGGTGTGCCACCTTTCAGTGATCACAACAGTCCAATATTTTCAATTTCTGGGCTTTTATTTTAGATTTAAATTTTAAGCAGATTTATTTTGCTATAGTCACATGATTTTAATAGCATGTTTTCCCAAACCATAAGTATAATTTTAATACATCCAAGTGAATTAAAAATGTCTTCCCCATAGAAACATAAATATAATTTTAGAATGAAAGTAAATAAAAATTTTGGAATATATATGCAAAAAATCTACCTTACATATGAATTCATAAATGATAACTATTGTATATACAAGTTTAACTGAACATTCTAAATTCATCAATATTTTTATAATGATATCCATTAGTTTAATCAAATTCTCCTCTTAAATTGTAGTTTTTCGTAAACTGTTTGTAAAGTATGTCTATGTGAATTTCATGTTTTAAAAAAAATCTAGCCCTATGAGTACTAGTTGTGTTCTGAATAAATTGGGTTAATTTTTTCAGTATTATGTCCAATATTAACACTTTTTTGTGCCTTGGCTTTTTTGCAATTCTTGTCACAATTGCTGAATATGTACAGCTGCCTCCCACCATCACTTTTACCCAATTTAATTTTTTTAAGTCTGTTTTCTCCCTACTCCAAACCCCATCACAACTGGAAAATAGCTTACTCATTTCTTATTTTTAAATTTCAGTTTTTCTCTTGTAAGATTTCAAGTACTAAATAGTCAAATGGCTGCCTCCTTTTAATTTCTCATTTTAGGCTCTGAAAAGGCTGTATGATAGACAAAGTGGCTCACTTTAGAAACTCTTATATCCGGGCAAATGTTTTAACATCCGGCAATGTATTTCTTGCTGTGTCATATAAACTGATTCATTCTTTTGAATAACAGAGACATAGTTACATATTGTTCTTACCTAATAAATAATAATCACTTACAAATGTTAAGATTATACTAACACCAAAATAAACTTAATTTTAAAAAGATATGACCTGGTTTAAACCACAGATTTAACTATTACTACTGTTATTATCACACTTTATTTTTTTCTCTCATTACACAGCATTTACCTGGAGGCAGAAGGATTTGAATAATCTGAAGGATTGATGTGATTACCAGATGCTTTAGTGGAATAGATGAACTTTAATATAACAAGCATTCAAAACTATTTATGCAGAATAGGAAGAGAATATCTCAGTGGTAAATAAAAAAATGTTCTTCAGTACTTTCTAATCCTGGCTCCTTCAACAGCATTTTTTGTTCTTGGGTAAATCAGTATTTTTGCTATAGTGTCTTTGTGTGTGACAGTCTGAATAACATTCCTTCTACCTGGCCCCCACCTTCAATATTCATCCCTTAATACTCAGATTCTGTGAATAATTTATCTGGCAAAAGGTACTAGGCACATGTGATTAAATTAAGGAAATTTAGATGCAGGAGATTGTCTAGGGTTATCTAAGTATTCCCTAAATGTAATCACAAGTGTCCTTGTAAGGGCCAGGCACAAGGAGATTTAACTATAATAGAGAAGAAAAGTATGTGACCATGGCAATAGAGCTTGAAGTGATGTTGCCAGGAGCCAAGAATGCTGGCAGTTGCTAGAGGTAAACGAAGCAAGATTCTCCCCTGGAGCTTCCAGAAAGAACCAGATCTAAGGACATCTTAGTTTTAACCTCTTAACACTCCTTTAGGACTACTGACCTACAGAACTACAAGAAAATATTTTAGTGTTGTTTTAAGTTCCTGAAGTTCTGGTAATTTGTTATAGCATCTACAGCAAACTTGACCTCCAAGATCCTTCTATGATTTCAGAAAAATGTTCTGCACTGTCAGCTTTATGGATTTTGTTATTTTAAAGCATTTTTATAGGCATAACCTAAGAAAATCATTTTTATTATTTATTTGGGGTATAAAGTTCTTTGTTGTAATTAATCTATTTGAGTATTAGCATATCATTACCAAAAGGCAGCAAGCAGTAGTGGCAATATTTCTTTGAGTTTCTTTTACCAAGTTCAAAAAAGACATTAATTATTATCATTAAGGAATATGTTTGAGTAGCCAATTCAATCAAATTCAAAACACAAGAATCTTGCAGAAATCAGCTGCCAGATTTATTAATCTACCTGAAAACAAAAACATAAAAACGCAACCAAACAAAAACTGGAATTAAAACAGAACTTAAAAAAAAAAACAAAAACTTTTGATACATTTTTCAAATGAGTTTTTAATGCAATATTTTAAACCTCTCTGTATTGGAAATATACTTAATGTTGGCCAATTACGTATTTAGTTCAGTGAGTCACTACCTTAAACAGCAAAATATATAGTTTGTTCTTAAATATTAAGTAATTAATAGCCGGGCGTGGTAGTGAGCTCCTGTAGTTCCAGCTACTTGGAAGGCTGAGGGGGAAGGATCGCTGGAGCCCAGGAGGTCGAGACTGCGGTGGCTGGGAGCGTGCCACTGCACTCCAGTCTGGGCGGCAAAGTGAGACTCCAACTCAAAAAAAAAAAAAAAATTAATTAATACCATTTTTGTCTTTTATATTTTAAAATAACTAATGGCCCAATTCTTCCTCACTGACTGACTGAAACAGGAATATTTGAAAAAAGAAAAAAAAGGAACAAAAATGAATCCTCAATACAAATTTCATTTAGAACATATTTTAAAGACCCACTTAAAATTTCTCCTTTAATGTTACCTAATATCCCAATCATATATCTCATCTCAATTCTCTTACCAATCAAACTTTCACTAAATATTTTAACATCTGCTTTTATCCTAAGTGCTGTAAATGGCCACATGCATATAGTGGGGGAAAAGTTTTGATTTTTAAGGCATACTTTATTTTATGCCCAAAAAGATATATGATGTGTATGCAGAACAATCATTGAAATCACAGGTTATGTAATATTTTAAAATTAGAATATGATTTTTTTTGTAGGATTAAATGTGAATAGTATCAATTTTAGTACATGAACTTCTCAGTAACTGATCAGTTTATATAAATGAGCTGTGATCTGTAGAGTCTTGGAAAATAGGTAACTAGGAGAGCATCTTTAAGCAATCTTTCCTGTGCTTACCACAAAATGCCTTTATAGGCTTATTTTGGTTTTACATTTAGAATTTATTGTTTTACAATTTTCCTGAAGACCTTAAAAAAATTGTTCCTCTAGGGATATTGATAGACTGAATAAAATTCATGTTCTTTGCTTGAGTGTTTAAGCAAGCTGGGATATTAGAACACCATTTACTCATTTTTTTCCCCCAGATGAATGGAACAACATATCCTGCTTTCAATATTTTCTTCAAATGCAAAACAAAGACAAAACAAAATACTTTGAAAGTTTAAATCTTTAAATCTTTCAAACAACCCAATCACATTTACAGGAGTTTCCAAAATGAGATGATGGATAATGTCAGTGCCAGCACTATGTCATACAGCAACTTCCACATATTCTTTACTAGTTTGTAAATAATTTTTCCATTTCCCCCAAAGTTACAAAAGTTTCCACATTTTTCCTTAGCAAGCTGAAGCTTACTCTTCATTTGTCAATGTGCATAAAAGCTGTGTATAGCATAGCATGGCGTAAGCTAATTTTTAAGCAATAAATGGTTCGAGTCATCTATTTTGTCCTGAAATGCTATCTGTAGTTAACTGCATTGCTTATAAATGGTCATAGTAAATTCAGCATGAAAGAGAATATTACAGAAAAGACAGCAGCAGAAGCATTAGCATTATCTAATATTTATATGTTATCAACATAACACAGCAGTAAAAGGTTTAAATGCATATCAATGGGTACCATGTCTAAAAATTACTATAGTACCTATTTAGTGTATTGGATATTTTTCTTAAAGAGTGCTCGCTGTAACTAGAACAGCATAATACGTGATTTAGTACAGTTAATTCTTATTGATTAAATAATGTATTTATGTACTGAAGGAAGTGAAAGGAGACAGATATTTTTTGCTTCATCGTGATTCCAGATTTAACATTTAAGTGAAGATTCCAAAGGACCATGACATGTCATTGTTTAACTGAAATGGGCTTCAATATATTTGAAAGACAGTATGATTTGTATCTAAACAGCAAGGTGGCACCAGATACGTGTAATGCTACTGGCCTGTGACTCAGTTTGGAGCCAGAGTCCAAAATTGTGCCCCTCATTTCCAGTCATGGTGACTCTTCAGCTTCAGAGAGAATTGTCCATTTTATGGTTATCCTCTGCGAGTCATATATAAAGCAAAACAAAACAAAAAAAAAAACCGGCAATGCAATCGCTAAATACCTTTTTACAAGAGGTGCAAAAACAGTCATTTCTAACAATTAAACTGTCATTTACAGTAGATTGGGAATTTTTTTT
The DNA here is from genome assembly GCF_000164805.1 of Carlito syrichta. Classification (NCBI taxonomy): domain Eukaryota; kingdom Metazoa; phylum Chordata; class Mammalia; order Primates; family Tarsiidae; genus Carlito; species Carlito syrichta. The sequence continues at coordinate 216,467 of NW_007260368.1, forward strand.
GTACACCTGCAGAGACTCAGAAATGATGGGGGAAAATGCCCCAGGCAAATAGTCTCCAAGTGAATATTTACACAAGGTGAAATTAACTGTACCATAAACACCCAGAGAAAATAAACATTATCTTATGTTGTTATGAAATCAAATAGACATGATATAGCTTCATCATACTTAAAACCTGTAGGACCCCATCCCAAGCCTAAGTAAAAAGTAATCCCCAAATCCCTCTGCCCATTCACCCACTATCTTCCTGTTACACAGAATAAATGTTTAGCTCACTCCCACCCACCCTCAAATAAAGTGCGCAGTCCATGGCAGACCATAGAATAATGCAACAGGAAAACCCCCTTTTTGTGTATTATTATTTTAAAAATAAAATACGAACAACAAAAATAAAACAAGGATTGGAGAGAATTCAGCAATTCTCTGTATCTTGCAGGAAAAGGAAAAAGCATGAGTACGCCCTGCTCGACTGTCACTTTGTGTTAGTACACATAGCCTTCGTTGTAGGCATGGGGGTTGCAGCAGCCCCCTTCTGGCATGTAGGCCATGCTCTCATCAAAGTGAGACAGAGGCACTGTGTCCTCTTCGTTGATGTGACGTTCCATGTCTGTCTTCAGCAGCGGGCGCTGATTATCTGGAAAGGCCATGGAGAAAAGGGCTTCTGGATCACACACAAATTTGTAGACGTATCTCTCTCCAGCCACCTGATGATAACATGGAAGAGAAAAAAACCCATCCTCACCATCCCCAGATGGGGAAGGATAGGAAAGGAGAAAAGAAAAATTATGGCTTAATAGACCAGAAAGGATAGATAACAACACCCAAGAAAGCAAACAAGTAATGGCAGATATGCAGATAAAAAAAGAAAAAGAAAAGAAAAAAAAAAGTCCTCACTTTGTGGAATAAACCACAGTTCAATCAAGGGAAATGCAAAATGTTGACCCTGAGTAATAATTAATTCACTGGAGATAGCTAGAAAGCTCAGCAGCTTGTTTGAATACAAAGATAAACTTACATTGTTATTTTGAAAAGAAAAATCAATGGTTTAAAGCAGGTGCTTCATACTGAAATTTTTTTAAGGTAACATTTACATTTGTAAAACCCTGTATCTTTAAGGGTAGTGTTTCCTTAATATTACATTTCTGAAATGTCAGAAAAACTAAACTTTCAAACCTTTAAAGAAAGATGTTCTTTATTCCTAATAAGACTAGACTAGTGATTCACTGATTCACAGGGTAAACTGGTTCTTTTACTTTTTTGTGGCACTGTGTATTCTCACCTAAGGGGGAAAAAAAGATACATAGCCTTATTTAAATGAAATATGGATCAAGAGGACGGCGTCCTGGGCACATCACTTATAAAAATGAAGGCAAGATGCATTAGACAGAAGTTAAGGATGTATGCAAAGTGTCAAATTGAAGTAAGAGGTGTAAAAAAGTGAAAGGAATTTAGAACACAAAATGCATAGGGAGGAAATGAGAAAAAGAATTGTGACAACTGCTAGAAATAAAGGAGAAGCAGCATAATTTATAGGGAATGGAATACCACAAACTAAAATTCTGAAGAGTAATGCTCCCCTAGAAAATTATAAAGAGTTGAGTGAGACAAATATGCCTCCGGTTAATAGACAATACTGAAATACTCCCAACCCAGGGCTGTGGATAGACGAACTCAGCTCTTTGTATTCACTGTGATAGTAGCTTGATAGTAACTCTGTATGTGTGTGTAGAGTTCGGGGATTTTAGAAAGTTGAAAAACACTCAATACCTCCATGTTCCTGTGTATCTAAAAGGTGCTTGCCAGTTGACTTGTGATGTGGGGGAAGAGTGTGTTCATGGTTTCTAAAGTACCTTGAAGGACCTGGAAGAAAGGACCTACTGCTAAAGAGCACTGCTACTCTGCACTCAAATTCTGAACATTTTTTTTGGCTCTAAATTTAAGAGGAACCACTTTAGAGAATTCAAAATAATCTGAATACTCCCAGGTTTGAAAGAGTCAATACTTCACAGTTTTTGTGAAGTTGGATGAGTTTCTCAAACTGCCTCTTAATTCACTTTTTTTGGTATGAAACAGACAAGAGTGGTCCTTGGAAAGCCTATTGTGAGGTAGAGATGGAAGTTTCTAGCACAAGGCAAGTCAAACAGAGGAGTCTGGCATAAACTTTGTTACTTTAGTCCTTTGTACAATGGAAATAAAGTCCTTAAAGGTGAAATGATGACATAATAATACAAATTAAAATAGGCAATATCAGAGACAAAACTCAGATAATACAACCTAGTTTGCCTTTATCTTTTCCCAAAGTATTTTGAAAAATAAAATAAATGTCTTGGGCACCTGTGAGCACTTTATAACCTGCTGGGTGAGGCTGTGGAGGAAAAGATGTTTGTTTTAGGTACTGGACTTTTAAAAAAAATTTTTTGCCTGACTTGTTGCTATTGGCTATAATTAAAAATGATGTGATAAATGAATTTAAATGTAAAACACGGAATCAAGATTGCAAAATCTCTTAAGGATTCTGCCCATGCTCACGGTTTCCTTCTATTTTTCTTTTGAATAATCAATCATCTTTAGGACTCCTGCTACATTAAATAGACAATGTTAAAAGCTGCTGAGTTTAAAACAAGGGCTGATAACCAACCAAGGGAAACGATGTGTTCCATTAATAGTAATACAATTACAGTGTGAAAAAGGTTGCACATTAAGTATATCCAAATTAAAACATTAGATAGAAAAAAACCTGGAAATTTGCAGGGGAGAAGAATCAGAAGTAAACAAAGCTTTTGAGATATGCTTTCAATGACTGTATATTTAAATTATGTTTTATGTCTTAAAATTTTAGAAAATTTTGGAGACTAAATTATAATTTATAGAATAAGCAAAAAATGGTCTAAAATTATATCCTCCAGAAAGTAACCACTGTTAAAATATTGGTACATGTTTTTCTAGATATTTCTAAACTTTGAAATAGAAGTACACACGTGCATTGCCTCTAAGGTATAACATGCATTCCTCACCATTTTTCATTTCTTTCATATGCCCTAAAGTCAATGACCAGTTTTAAAATATTTTTTTCATGTTTAGAACCCCTTGGTTATTTTTATTTTATTCTCCAATCTTTTAACTAATTAATATTTTTAAACACATCACCTATGCCCACACAAATTTTAAGTCAATGAACATAAACATTTTCCCTGACATGTTGAAATATATAATTCTACATCATAGTTTCTTTAATAAAAAGAATGCCACAGTTTTTCTCTGAATGACTATGTTAAAATTTACTCAGCCATGAGAATGATACACATGTGGGAGGGGAAAGGCATTCTACAAAGAATATGAGTAGCTGGATGTGGTGTTACAAGCCTGCAGTCCCAGCTACACAGGAGGATGAAGCATGATCTCTTGAGCTCGGGAGTTCAAGGCCAGCCTGGGCAACATAGTTAAGATCCTCTTCTCTAAATACGTAAAAGTGAAAAAGAATGTGAGTGAAGCACTGGAGGAGTCACAGGTATGTCATAGAACAGCAAGCAGAACGTGAAGATGAGTAAATATGGCCGCACAAATTGTAAGGTGTCCTGATTGTAGTGCTAGTGTCAAGTACCAGTGTCAAGTATCACCGACTATAACTTTTGTGTGTTTGACCATTAAACGACCTGCTCTTTCTTATATCATAGCGACACCTCAAAAGGTCCATCATACATAGCATTTTATTTTCCTACATTAGCTGACAAATGAGTTGTAAACAGTTTCCTCTGGCACCTACAGCCCAATAGGGAAATGTGAGAAGCAATGTGTTTATCTATAGTCCAGCATTTATGTCTTCATTAGATAGCATTTTGCCATATTAATTTATTAAAATAAGGGGATACATAAATGGAACATATGATAAAAGGATACATAAACAAATGTGGAGGTGGTGATACTAGTAATAAGTTCAAACACATTTGAGAATACATTAGAGAGGGCATGCCATTCTGTGGATACCCTGTCAACCACTATGTCTAAAAGCTGAAATGCAATGAGGGGTCCTTTAAATAATGTTTAGCTCTATGTGAATGTTCCCTTTAATAAGTATAACAGTCAAGACACACGAGACAACTATGCTTTGGCTTACTCTAACTTCGGGATGAGGGACACATTAAGAACTACCTTGAACTGAGACTGTTATTATGCCAGGTACAATGCAAAGGATATCAAGTATGTAATTTCATTTACTAATCACAGCAACATTGATGAGGTAAGAGTATCATCATTTAGTAGGCCACGAATCTGTTCAAGGAGGTGATCCAGTGAGAAGCTGGTATGCAAACCTGAGTCATGACTGCATTATCTTTAACTACTGGGCAACACTGCCCAGGGAAGCTGCTAAGCACCTTCTCTGACAGCCGGACTGATGGACCCCCTGTATAATTAGGAAGATGACTGTGAAAATGAAGGAGTGGGATGTATGTAAAAAAACGTGGCTACGAATGGATATGGTGAGTGAGAGAAATGGAGGAATTAAAAATGACAGTAGGGTTAAGATGGAACAACAGGAGGAACAAGTAAGGAATTAGTAATTTTGAAGATGAAATTCCAAAAACAGGAAGCAACTGAAAATCTAACTTAGTCTTATCTTTTAAGGATCTCAGAAATTCTAACTTCTAAGCTGGCAAATTCTAGAGGACTGATTCCCTCTGTTTTAGGAAACTCAACATTGCTAGTTGCCTCTGTGTTATTGTTTCACCTAGTAACTCGTCCAGTTTTTCTCCATATAACTATGATGACATAAAAATATGCCATAATCTATAACATGTGGCTATGTTCACAAGCCTAAAATAAACAAAGGATACATAATACAACTATAATGTTCCCAATGGATAAGTCATAAATTTGGTTCACAGTCAAGGTAATTAGATTTGAATATACAAGCTAAGCTGAAGGGTGAGACAACAACGAATATCAAAATATTTTATATTTATTCATTACTTTCTTTAAAAATTGCATATTTTATTATAAATGAAATTCACTTTTAATCTCTACTCTTTTTTACAAAGTTACTTTCAATTATTATGGGAAGTTAATTTGAAATAAAATATATTGAACTTCATTTTACTAACCAAATAAGATCAAATATTCATTTTTAGTAAATGATTTGGGAGGTTAAACTGTCAGATGATAAAACCAGGCAATATTTCAGGCTAGAAAAAAAGGGCTTTTTTTTTTTTTTTTTTTTTTTTACAAATGAGAAAAAGAAATGCATACATATTTTAAGAATCAGAACAAGAAAAAAAAAAGAAGTTGGTCTAAGATCTGTTATTTTCATGGACTTTATAAACAAAATCATTTCAAATTTATATAATTATAGAAACTGTAGCAGAATAACAACTTCTGGAGACATAAAGATACAATATTAATATTGAAACAGGTTTTCTTTTCCCCTTTTACCATGTATAGCAAAGTAAGAACTTCCAGAAAGCATATTATTCTATATATAATATTATCACACATTTGTCTACAATGTCCATGAATCTATAAATAGAACTTCTAATACCAAAGCTTCTAATACCAAAACTGAGAGCTAAGCATTTGTTAAAATGAGTGAAAACCTTGCTTCAGCAATGCATGATATGAGGCTCTTAAAGGATGACGTGCTGATTAATGTGCAACATTTCAATGAATTTTAATGCTGTATTAGCTGCTCACCTTTTGCATAATTCCCTTCTCATAGTAATAGCGGAGTGAACGGCTAAGTTTATCATAGTTCATAGCTGGCCTGTTTTTCTGAATGCCCCAACGCCGGGCCACCTGCCACCGAAACAGAATTATATTGTTGTGTTAAACATTTACTTCTCAGAATATTTCATAAAAATTAGTTAAGTAATTAATTACTTCCCAACCCACCAAAATGTGTCCAAATCAAAGAAATAAGTAAAGTAGCCAAAGCTATGGTAATCTGAATTTCCTGTGTCCTGGTTTGCTTTTGAAACCGGGCGTGCAGTGATCATTCTGAAACATTACAATAGAATTCTTTGTCACTACTGTTTTGAATACAAAATTAAATGGAAATAAGGGAATGTGTTTACAACAGGAACAAACAGGCTGCAATTCACCAAAATGAGGCAAGTTTTCCACTCTGAGATATGCTGTCTGTTTTTCCTTCTTAGTTTTTCAGACAAAAAGTATAGATTAAAAGCAGCTTAGTAATCACATTGTAAAGGTGTTTTATTTTATAACAACCACAAAGAAAGAAAAAGGATACCCTACTCACTACTATATCAAAGCAGACAAGTGGCAATGTGTGTAGCAGAGGCAACAGAACACAAATGAATAAACTAAACTGCAAATAATTTTTATTGCCTGAAGCAGCATTAGTATAAAATTGTAGTCGATACTAAACTGGAGAATTAAGCATTCATTTAGAGAAAGAGTAATTGGATGCTAAAATTAGAAGTGGAAAAGGTCACCATGTATGTGTGCCCACAAACAAAAATTTCCAAAGCAGAATGTCTACTTTGTTGTTTAGTGAAAAAAAATGCAGTTGTTAATTGTGTGGCTTTGAAGAAGCAATGTATCTAAGTCAGAGTTCTTCAGCAGAGCTCTAAAAAAGCCTCCTTCCTCGATGTATACACATCCCTACCTCATTACCACCCCAGGCTCAACAGAACATTCTACAGACTGGAGTAGCCTGCTTTTGCTACTCCAGTTAATGTCACTCTCTCATTAATTTCCACTTTCTATGAGTCTGAGCAGAAACTGCAGCTACCACGCAAACTTAGGCAACCCTGGGAGAGCATTATCTAATAGGGTTAGTGTGTTCCTTCATTTCTATGAAACGCCAAGTTGTTGCTATGTCACATACTAAAATAGAATGCTTTTCCAAGAGCTCATTCTGTCTCTCTTCACTTTATTAGCAATAACCTTTCTCCAGGGTTGTTTTTTTCTTTTAAAAATATCAATCCTAGCTATTTTCTCTCTCACTAATTTGTACTCTCTGAATGAAGATACAATGTGCTTTAGTCACATGCATCAGTATGCTTTTTTAAGAGTAAAGAGATGTGGTGTAACACAAACAAGATTATATATCCAAGCAGGCAATCCTAGTGGCAGGTACATCTTAATTTTCCAAAGATAACTTAATTTTACTGTAAATGCTCTGAGCAACAGTGAAATGGGGGATGAGGGTGGCATAAGAAATGAAAGCATTTTCTAAAGTAAGTCTCTCAAAAAATCTAACAATGGTCATTAGTGAATCTTTAATAAACATAGCAGCTGAACAGCATGCAAACCTGGAGGGGATGTGAAAATAAATTATTAATATCTCCCTAAATGAAGTAGCAGTTTCTGAATATTTATTCATTTATAAATGATTCTTTTCTAGAAACTCACCAGGATGCACCTAGAAAATAAAATACAACAAACTTTAAGATGATGCTGTGGATGTCTCTGGGGAGAGAAATATGATTTTTTAAATGTCACAAATGTTGTTTTAACGCTTATGATGCCAGTTAATTATCAGGGCTATTTGCAGATATTTTAAAACAAGCAAACGTATTCTGAAAGTTGTTTTAGTGTCATATTCTTCATAACGTTGAGGGTAACGAAAGATAGCAATTTACCTATGAGAAGCAGACACAGTCAAAGCTTAAAGATGACAGATAACATAGTTTCCAGGTCAGTGAGACCATCCGCCAACTAAGAACGTCCCTTCGGTCTTCACATATGAACCACCCATTGCCATTATATCTAGCACCTCTCAGAGTCAAGGCATAATTTAACATGGAAAAGGGGAGAGATGGTGGGAATACTTCCAGTGACTTCCTCATAATACTTTTTTTTTTTTTTTTTTTTGAGTTGTAGTCTCACTCTGTCGCCCAGACTGGAGTGCAGTGGCCGCTCCCGGCCACCGCAGCCTCGACCTGCTGGGCTCCAGCGATCCTTCCACCTCAGCCTTCCAAGTAGCCAGAACTACAGGCATGCGCTACCACACCCGGCTGATTTTTTGATTTATTGTAGAGATGAGGTCTCGCTGCCCAGGCGGGTCTCGAACCCTCGGGCTCAGGCAATCCACTCACTTCAGCCTCCCAAAGGCGCGGGATTACAGGCTGAGCCACCGAGCCCGGCTTATAATACTTTTTCAAGTGAAAATTTAGGTTGTAAGTGAGGAGGTAAAAAGATGCCGGCACTATGACGTTCACTCTCACGGTCAAATAAATTAAAGAAGATAATGTTAGAGTTCAAGCATTATTCAACTTATCAACTTATTTTATTTCATTTTATTTTGGAGTCAAGGTCTCACTCTGTCACCCAGGCTGGAGCGCACTGGCACCATCATGGCTCACTGCCGCCTCAACCTCCGAGGCTCAGGTGATCCTTCTGCCTCAGCCTCCCAAGTAGCTGGGACTACAGGCATGAGTCACCACTCCCAGCTAATTTATTTTATTTTATTTTTTTGTAGAGTGGAAGTTTCCATGTTGCCTAGGCTAGTCTCTAATTACTGGGCTCACACAATCCTCCTACCTCAGCAGCCTCCCTAAGTGTTGGTCTTTCAACTTATTTTTAAAAATCGTGCTTGAATATGTAATCTAGACTCAGAAACTACAATCAGGGCCTGACTGTCAGACTTCCTGGTCACTCTGCCAGCTCAACAAGTTTGAATATCATCAAAAGATTTTGTTCTTTGGATGATTTACTATGTTAATAATTGTTTTCTGGAACAATTCCCTGGGATTCTTGGTTAATTATAAAGTAATATCTCATTATCTAAAAAAGAGAGATGTGAAGGATTATGTGTTTGCTAAAGTCATCCAAACACAATGAGCAGATAATCAGTACAGGTCTGAAATCTCACTCAATATTGTTTTAAATGGCAAGACAGAATATAAAGAAATAGAACTCATGAGTAAGTCCAACAAGATGGCTTCAGAGGCATCTTTCATGAGTTGTGATGACACCCGGGGACCTGCAAGACAGAAGTGTAACCACCCAGTCTAAGGAAATTTCATAAACCCTTTTCAAATTTAAACAAGACACCATAGTCATTGCCTGATGGAAGTAATTGCAACAGTGCACAATGCAGCGATCAGAAATGGGATGTTTCTCTTTGAACAAAAGACTTAGGAGACATTCAGTGCTTATTGCACAATTCCCATTGAGTTAGTTATTATTTGGAAATGGTCTACTGATTCTGAATTATCCAGCCCTTTTTTACTTTATGAGTCTGTTACAGAAAAGTTGTCTGTCAGTTTGTTGTATGGAACAGATGTAATTGTATTTCTTCCTTTCATTAAAAAAAAAAAAATCACAGAGACTCAGAATTTGATGGAACTTAATGGTTGTCTGGTCAAATCTCTTATTCTACTTATTCAAACTTGATCATCATAACCGTCAACAGTTGCTATGTAAAGAACTTAATAGCTTGCAAAATAATTTTTACTCTTCTGAGCAGCTCAAGAATTACTGACCTAATTCAGGAATGTTTCTCTCTTAACAAATATATGGCAAAAGTAAAAACAGAAAAGGGTGACCAAATTCTGTTTCTGCTCAGTTTATTTTAATCACAGGTGGAGGGAAATAACTGTTTAACTGATACAAATCCTTGTCGAAAATGCTCAGTTCCAACATGAACCAAAACTTGCAGTGATTATTAACATCTTCCATGAGGTGAAGAGCACATATTCCCATCATGTTAAAGGGGTTTTAAGTTACTTTGTAGTGTTTCTAGTTGCAATTTGTTAGCATCACATTTTTATGTTTCTTTCACTTTCATAATTTAAGTATATCCATGGAAAGATTCATCTTATTTGACAGCCAAATTAGGCTTTAGACACATCACAAAATTCAAACACCTAAACATTATCCCAGATAATGGGCACTTTCAAATTCTGATATTGAGCCGTGTGTGTGTGTGTGTGTGTGTGTGTATTCACTGTGGACCACAGAAAATACTGCAAAACTAACCTTTTAGTGCTATAAGAGTAGTGATATCAACTGAAGAAGACTTAATTGTGCTAGCCATATTCCTTTATTTCATGTTTTTAATACATGCTTGAGCCAGACAATGTCTTAAAGCTAATAAATTATGTAACTTTATCTCTGGACACCAAATTAAGACATCTTATCTGACTACAATGGAACATATGATTTAAGAAAAACAGAAAATTTAAGATGGAAGGCCCAGTAGACTAAGTGTGTATAAAACTACTCCCTTCTGGATTAAAAAAATTTCAACCTAACTGAATTATTCACTATTACAGAAGAATTTAGATTCTATACATAATATAATCAGTTGCAGATATGTTTGCTATAAACCTGCCATTACTTTCTTGGGTGGTATAAACTAAATCCAATTTTAATAGAAGCAGAGAAAGCATATCACATTTTGAAATAATAGTCACTTTTCCATGAAGGTTCAAAGTGCTATTGAAGAATTATACTATAGGAATAATAGCAATCTTAAGCCTAAAGCTAGTCCTGGGAAGAATAAAAATTGAACTAAGAGATTCTTCAGGGAAATACTCTACCATTTGTAGATGGGAGCGTGGGATGAAGAGGGTGGGTGTACAGTTAGTTGAAAATGTATTTCATTTATCCGTAGAGTATCATCTCCAACCAGAATCACCTCATTTTGGCAATTTCTTATGTACTATGGCAACATTTTAAATTTTGCCCCAGACATCCAATGGGGTATATACTGGTCAGCTTACTTGAAGCCTATGCCACTAACAATGAAAAGGAAACAATGTTTCTGCCAGGCCTTAGTCTCCTAAGAGACAATTAAAGACTGAGAATTTTCCACTGTGGCCCTTGCATGCCTTCAGCTCCCACAGCTACCCCTCCCCTATCTTCTCTTGAATATTACTTTGGTCCCTAAATGCTCCACTCCAACCCTCTTGACAAAATTCAGATTGTCCAAATAATGACTGCTAATTTGAAAGACTAATTCCTTCATCCTCCAAATTATCTGAACTTTAGCAGACATCCTTCCTCTCCTCTAAGGACCATAAAACCTCCTGCCTCCTTCCCCAATTTAGATGCTCCTTTAGAAACTTCTCAAGGTGGTCATTCTTGAATAAAGGTTTATGCTAATGATGATCTGGGTGATTTTTTTCAACATCAATTCTATAGGATGGTATTCAGTTGGGAGGGCCATGTAATATGTTAGTGATTTTAAATGTAAACATGTTTTTTCTTTGCATATTTCTAATTCAGAAAGTTTCCCTAAAGTTTCAATTTTTTAAAAAAAAGTCAATTGACTGGATAAAGAAAATGTGGTATGTATACACTATGGAATACTGTGCAACCCAGAAAAAGAATGAAATCATGTCTTTGGCAGCAACATGGATGGAGCTGGACTGACTCAGAAACAGAAAACCAAGCACTGCATGTTATTATTCACATATAGGAGTTAAATAGTCACAAAGATGGAAATAATAGACACTGAGGACACCAATAAGGGGAGAGGTGGGGAGGAGGATTAAGAATCAGCAATTACCTATGGGGTACAATGTTCACTATTTAAAGAATGGGTCATCTGAGACCCAATCTCACCACTACACAATACGTCCATGTAATGAACATGGCATGTGTACCCCCTGAATCTAAAAGAAAAATAAAAGTTTAGAATATTATATATCCTGAAGTAGGAGGTGCTTATATAAGTGTATTCAATATAAAGTTATTAAACTGTATAAGTTGATTTGTTTACTTTACTGTATGCCAGTTAGACCTAAATTTTTAAAAAGACAATAGAATTCTCAGCTCTTGACATAATGATACACCCCTGAATCTAAAATCAAAATGAAAAAAAAAAAAAAAAAAGAATTTAGTAGTACTGTTAGTTACAGGAAAAAAAAAAATCAATTTTAACACATTGCTCAAAGATATCAGTTTATTTTATAACATATCTGAATTTCCTAATTAAAGTCTACTAAACTAACCTCTTCAGGCTCAATCAGTTTAAATTCCATTCCTCGACCAGTCCAGGCAATGAAATGAGAATTTGAAGGATCATCAAGAAGAGCCACCAAAAACTGCCAGAGCTGAAGCGATCCCCGCCGCTGATATGTTGGTCCTTCCCGATACATCCCGGGCTCTTGTTTGATGTCCCCTAAAGCAAAAAAAAAAATTAAAGTCTCTATCATTAGCAATATTATGCTATTCATATGAAATTTACATTAAGCCAATCACTAGACCAAAACCACTTTACAGTTTTCTATGACATGTAATGTTACAATAAAATAGGGATTTAAAATTAGTTAAATGGACAAACAATTCTGTATATTAAAATAAAATACATCCTGTGTCAATATAAATGACACACCGATATCACTCACCAAAGGTTTGTATAATTATCTTTTTCAACTTATTTCTTTTAAAACCATAATAACTAGTCACACTTCTTTGTTTTATTGCTAATGCCACTATTCACTGCTCAAAGCAACACTGCAGAGGGGTCATCAGTTTTTAGCTCTGGACTTTTATTTGTACAAATTAAATTCTGCAAACAACCATTTGCAAAAAATACCTTATGGACCTGCACATGACAAACTATTGAAAATTTCAATGCAAATATTTCAAAGCAAATTTAATAGTATCTTAAGCTACAAGTTAAGTCATCTGCACATCAAATAAATTAGGAAAACCCTGTGGGTAATTCAGGGCTTACAGGATGACCCTTGTACCATCTTTCCTCCATACCATTATCTACAACAAATAAAAATTATGTGCAATTTTTCTTTATCTCTTATTTGCATTTTACTTACTTGAATTTCACTTGCCATTCTTTTCCTAAAAGTCCAATTTTACAGTGCATACAGCAGAACTTTCTGAAATGTATATTCTTTTTTTTTTTTGAGTTGGAGTCTAAACTCAGTCGCCCAGACTGGAGTGCAGTGGCCACTCCCAGCCACCGCAGCCTTGCCTACTGGGCTCCAGCGATCCTTCCGCCTCAGCCTTCCAAGTAGCCAGAATTACAGGCACGTGCTACCACGCCTGGCTGATTTTTTGATTTATTGTAGAGATGAGGTCTTGCTGCCCAGGTGGGTCTCGAACCCGCAGGCTCAGGCAATTTACTCACCTCAGTCTCCCAAAGGCGCAAGATTACAGGCTGAGCCACCGAGCCCGGCTGAAATGTATATTCTTAAACATAAAAGGTTTGTTTGTGTTACATGTATTTGCTTTTTATACACAGTGTAAAATCTGTTAAATAAATTACAGCAATAAAGGTGAAAGCGTTGCAATGTTTCACATATAAATTTGGTCAGCTATTTTGATTTTACAAAAAGAAAAAAAAATACTCAGTTTTAGGACTACTGATAATTTACCTCTATCTCTAGTCGACTATGTCAAAAATATGTGGAATTAGTCATATTGGGGGGTTGAATATTTATAACCAAATATATCATTGTTAATGCATAAATTACTCTTTGTCACTAAAGGAACAATTCAGACAATATATTCAAGCCAATTTAGTCACACTAAGTGTGTGTTATAAAACAGACCAAACCACAAGTTTTCTAAAACTTTTATACCTCTTAATTACAAAAACAGCAACACTTTTAAAACCTAAATCAAAATATTTAATTTTTGAGTCAATAGCTGTCAAAAATCATTATGTTGTTTTGGTCTTACCCTGATAATATAGAAGTGTATTTTCATATTGATTTCAATGACAGTTTTATTTATCTCAGTTTTCCCTTCTAAGGTTTACAATTTTTATTGGCATAACCGAGCAATTATGCAGATAGAGTGAAACACTGTTAAATTTTATAGTCTCTATATTGCTTCTGCCTATAAATGTGACTGATCACACTGACCATGTAAAATGAAAAACCAAACCCTCATTTTTCTTGTTCTCTATTGCTTATAAAATACATGACAAATACTATCTTCCAAATTTTTTTTCAGTATAAAATTGAAGAGTATTTAAAAGTTGAAGGGAATAAACAATCAAGTTGGCTACTTCCCTAAATATCAGTGTGTCTTTGGCCTGTCAGATTATATTGTAATTCTGTCCATAATTTTGAGATATTTTTCTTTCTTACAAATCCTTGTTAATTTTCAAGATTTCTGAATATAGGAAGCTCACCAAAAATCTATGAAACTGATGTAGGTCATTCCAAAAAGTAAAGGCTTCATACTTAGTCTCAAGAGAAAAAGTTGTATTTTAAAAATTGTGATGCTCTGCTAATGGTGTTAAATAGTACAGTTGATACCCCTGACAAACAAACAAAGCTTCAAACTAACATGCATTGTAGAATAGGACCAAGAAAGTGATCCCTAAAGGGATTTTATCTCTGTAACCTTGAGAGAATTTAGAAACTTAAAGGGAGGACAAGGAAGCAGATCTTCCCAACACTCACCATTCCTTCTGAGAAGTCTAACAATAGTGAAAAGCTTAAGAACACAAGGTAGTCTTCAAGCGACTAATTAGAGATTGAAAAGCAATCTGCACATGTACTTTGCTGTTTAAATAATGACAATTAAAAACTTCTGAGAGCTCCCAAGTCATTATAGTCATGATCCCCAAAGTTTGTGCAATCAGCTAATCAGAGAGTCCCTGCTCGTTTCCTGTTAAACAATCAAAGCAGGAAACAAGAAGACCACTCTGAAGAACCACTACATCAATGAACTGTTCACTTTTTTATCCAAGCTTCCTCAAGACGCCAACTTTTGCCACCTTTGTCCAAAAAAAAAAAAAAATCTAACTTGATACCCTTTCCTAACATCTGGGATGTTTTCATTGCAACAATGAGTGATATTAAAAAGGAAATGCTTTCCTAACTCCCTTTAAAGCAATTACAAAGTAATGCTACATTAGTAATGGACAGCTCTCCAGAAAAAAAAAAAAGAGGAACTAACAACTATCACTAACTAAATGGGCAGTTATGTCGTTTCTGTGTTCCATAATGCATCTTTTCATGAACAATAAAAGGAAGGAGGCTGCATTAGTCATCAGTGCATCCACAGTGGCATGCTTTCTGCTCTGCTTTGTTAATTACAGGATCAGCTTTCAATAAATCTCAAATAACAAGCTGCATGTACTCAGCAGGGCAATGGAAAGCCTTCTCTTACTCTACACAAAGCTCAGCAACAACAATGCTCTTCGGCTGTATCTCCAAAAATGGACTCTTTCATAAGAAAAAAAAAAGTTTCTTAATGGGAGACAGAAAGACAGCATTTGTAACGGGTCAAATTTTGCTGGAATTGCGTGTGAAGTAAATGATGGGCATAGAAATCTTCAAGTAGAGCTGTCCACCGTTTTCAGAAGGCAAAGGTAATCACTCTCTCTTAGGAAGATCAAAATTTGAAGCAAAGCGAAAAACTTACCATCGAATTTTTCTGGGACAACACAGGTGTCATCATAAAACTGCCTGGGGCCTTTTTCAAACATACAGCCTGTGGGGGCAAATGGAATACAATTATTCATGATCTATTAGAAGCTCACAAACACTCTAAATTATAACCATTAGCACAAACATTGTGGTAGGAAATGATTCTGTTACTTTTCAGCTCTCTGACCATGGACACACTATTTAACCTCTGTGCCTCAGTTTACTTATCTATAAAATGGGAATGACAGTAAAACTACCTACCATCTTAAATGGTAATAGAGATTAAATCCCTTGCAGAGATAAAATGATTTAATACATGCTAGTTTAGAGTGGTGCTTATCATACCAGTGACATATAAAATTATTTATATTATGACTAACCCAAACCGGAACTTATATAAATATTGGCAAGGACTTATAATGTATCATCTCCTTTTTCGTTTTCATCGAAGTTTCATTATTTAATGAAAAGAGAGTGAATTACTATTATTTACCTTGCATTACTACCTTGATGCTCTGAAACAGATTTATTTTACGTCTTTCATCAATAAATATTATGATAAGTTAACCTTTTCATCTTCAATAAACAAGACAGGAAAAAAAGAAGTTTCTCCCTTTTTTGTTGTAACATAAATGAGCCCACAGAAAATAATTCAAAATAAATCAACGGCTTTTCACAATCATTTCTCTTCCAAATAGCCTTACCTATGGACCTTATTCTAACTGTTGTTATATATGTTGTTAGAGATATTAGATAACATCTCATGGTTTCCTTTAAACTCCTTCTAATATCAATTACACAAAACAACCAATAGTCAGTCATTGCATCTTTTTTTACTAAAAAGTGTTTAAAGCAAGAACTAAGCACATATTTCCAGAAATTCTTTTATGAAGGTTATATCCAGATGAAATCATTTTAATCTGTTACTTTGCAAATATCAAAGTCCCTTAGAGTGAAGCTTTCCACCATGTTTACCACAAACACATCCGTGATTAAAAGAAACAAAACAAACAAAAAAAATCCCTCCTTCTCTACTCTTATGTGAAATCTCAATCTTAATAATTACTTGTTCAAAAATATAAAATCTAGGATGTTCAAAGGTGAAAAACCTTTAAATCCACTATGTTTTACTTCCAAATTATGACTAAGGTCTGTAAAAGCAAAACCAAATATTCCTTGAATATAGATTTCAGTTGAGTGCGGTAAGGTGGGCTGATCTATAAAGCATATGCTCTAGTTGAAAAGAATGTGGTTGTTGGCAAAAAAAAAAAAAAAGAACACAGAAAGCCACTTTTCAGTCATTTCTATGCATATGACTCATGTTAACAACCAAATACAAGATATCATGACCGGAAAAGCCTTCCTTTTACTTTAAAGAGATAGTTTTAAAACAATGGGTTAGGAAACATTTGGGAAAAGATCTTCTCCAAAGTATATAATGCTTAATTAAGTGACTTCCTATTTTGAATGTTGGATTATCCCAAAAGGTATTTACAAGGAATTTCAATGATAAAAACTTAACTTCTGTTCTGCTGGGATGAGCCAGGAAGCCTTCTTGCCTCATATAAATGGAGTGGCAGCTAGGCACTTCTGAAAGAGAAAACAGCATTGGTCAAAGAAGAGTCTGGAACTGAAACAGTGCTATTAATCAACGGACAGGGTGCAGACAGAAAAGTTTCAGAAACTGACAGGAGTTCCCATGAGGAGAACATATCAACATGTAATTAGCATTTCAGGCAGGGCCCACACAAGAAATGAAGATGAGAGTGTATCAGGGTGAATGCCGAATCACTTGAATGAGCATGCGAATGCAGTGTTGCCAAATAAACCTCATGAAATGTCAGCTCCAACGGCAACCCTGCATGAATGTGACAGTGTCCTTGAAACAGCAACACAAGTTAAAAATATGCGTCAGGATATTTTACAGAATAAATGTGTATATTCCATAGTATTTTATATATATAGCAAAAGCATTTAATAGCGATTGCATTTAAAATGTTAACATTTGGAGGCCAGGCACGATGACGCAAGCCTGTAATCCCAGCACCTTGGGAGATCAAGGTGAGAGGACTGCTTGAGCTCAAGGGATCGAGACCAGCCTGGGCAACTTGGTAAGACCTCGTCTTCACAGTAAAACAAAAAAATAAGTAGGGCGTGGTAACATGTGCCTGTAGTTCTAGTTACTTGGAAGGCTAAGATGGAAGGATCGCCTGAGCCTAGCATGTCAAGGCTGCGGTGGCCATGAGCAAAGCACTACACTCCAGCCTGGGTGACAGAGTGAGACTCCAACTCAGAAAATAAAAAAATAAGATAAAATGTTAACATTTGGTATATGTAAAAGCTTACAAGTTGAAAAAAGTGTAAAGCTTATTATTAAACATTTTATTATACCATGTCTTCTTTACATAAAGTATTCTGTAGTTTATAATTCTGGATCTGTAAGAGGCAGTGGTAGCCTTGCTTCCTCATATCAGCATTTATAATAGGGGTGCAATGTAGTCGATCTTTGGGGTTACCAAATAGTTAGCAATTCATTTTAGCCCAACTTTTTAACCACTGGTACTTCAAATTAATTTTTAATGTTGTTTTGATTTATTTTCAGGCATATGGTCCTTCAAAACAGCTGCGCCTGGAAAGGACAGTGTTAATAACTCTGCCATCAGCTAAGCAGCTGCTTGGAGGCAAGTATTTTGTTATGCCAATGTTGACACCCTGCCACAAAACACTTTTATTGACTGCTGCACACCTGGATTGCGGCTGTAAAAACAGCTGGCTGGCTCTGGAGGAGGTTAGAGAAAAACATATAGGCTAAATTCTATTACATATAAGTGTGACTAAATGCAGACCTTACTTCCCAGAGGGGAAGAAAATGAGGAAGAAAGGAAATACAAATATATCTGAGAAAGCCACTGTTCGAAGTAGAATGAACTCCTTATTAAAGTATTATGACAAATTACAAAATTAGCATAATCCTGGAAAACTAGACATTTGACATCAAATATAAGATTTGATGAAAATTTCACTAATGCATGCTGATTGAAATGGATGATTTCTTGTTATGATGAACTTTGTGATATTCTTCACAAATTCTATTAATCTATGATATATTTTTAAATATATTGGCTTAAAATTCATAATAAATTAATGACTTATATGGTAAGGTTAATGCCAGAATCTCTTATTAGATTTCTAAAGGCCCAACTTGCAATGTAAATTCTTTAAGAAAGAAAAAAAAAAAGACAATAAATGGCAATTTAGAAAAAGAAATACACAGGAATATAATTATTTTTGCCAATAATTGTTTTCCTGATCCTATTTGTTATATTAAATTTTAGAGTAAATAAAATTTACACCTAGCTGTTAAAATTGAGACATTTGGTTAGCAATGTTTAAATCCATTCTAGTCTTAAAATTGGTGTCCTTTATATGATCCAGAGATGACTGGATATGCCTAAGAGGAGTTTATTCCCATAAAGTAACTAAAGTCATGTTATACTAAAGTGATATCAGTTAATTTATGACTATCAGAGTGGGTCAGACTCTAATCAAATTGTAGAAACATTTCCAAAGTGATTATTCAATCAAATGACTAACATGGTTAATTAGGAGCCATAAACATTGCTCTGAAGTTCATCAAAGTAATGACTTGCCCAGAAAAAATTACTGCTAATTAAATTGCCTGCTGCTTTCATTTCTACCTTATCTAATAAAAAATCCAACCAATAAAGTTTGGCATTACATTTTAACTTTTGCTAAATGCCCAAAGAAGATCCAAACTAGCTCGGCCTCGGCGGCGACTTCAAAGGCAAATGTTTTGTGGCAGGGAATGAAGACATTGCATATACATTTACTTCTGTTTTTTTCATGAGTAAAATGAGTACAACATTCAACAACAATAACAAGCAGTAGTTGAACTTTTGCAAAAATGTTAAAATGACAGTATATTTACACTGTCATCCTATTATACACCCATGGGTTGCAATTTTAGGATAAGTAGGTCAGCACAATAGTTATAAACATGAGCCTTTTCATCTGTTAGCCCTGAGTTTGAATTTCTGTTCTGACATTTCATGGGAGTATGGCATTTTGTTAGTTATCTGACATCTCTGGTTCTCAACTTCCTCATTTGTAAAATGGGAATAATAATGACATCTGCCAGGCTTGGTGGCTCAGGCTGTAATCTCAGCATTTGGGGAGGCCGAGGCGAGTGGATTGCCTGAACCTGCAGGTTCGAAACCAGCCCGGGCAACTTGGGAGACCTCGTTTCTACAGTAAATCAAAAATTAGCCAGGCGTGGTAAGGCGTGCCTGCAGTTTCGGCTACTTGGAAGGCTGAGGTGGAAGGATCGCTGGGGCCCAGCCGGTCGACACTGGGGTGGCTGTGAGTGTGCCACTGCACTCCAATCTGGGTGATGGAGTGCAACTCCAACTCAAAAAATATTAATCATATCCTTAAAAGGGTTGTTAGGACCATATGGAGTAAGACACACGCAACATTTTGCACAGTGTCTGAACACAGTAAGAACTCAATATATGGCACTTATTATGAATAATGGAATCTATTTTTAAGTGATCTTCACAAGTAGTTAAGCTGAGTGAACTACAGTACATAAAACTAGATATCATTGTGTATCTAAATAAATTACATTTTAATCTTTATTTGCTATTCTTAAATCACATGAGATGGCTGATTTGTTACTTATTCATGTATTTATTCTGAAACATTTTTCAGAAATCTATCTGCTAATCTATGATATTTAACATACACTGATTTAAAATTCATTATAAATTTATAATTTAGATGATTTAAGCCAGAATCACCAGTAGATTTTTTTTTTTTTTGAGTTGGAGTCTCACTCTGTCGCCCAGACTGGAGTGCAGTGGCTGCTTCCGACCACCGCAGCCTCGACCTGCTGGGCTCCAGCGATCCTTCCGCCTCAGCCTTCCAAGTAGCTGGAATTACAGGCATGCGCTACCACGCCCGGCTGATTTTTTGATTTATTGCAGAGATGAGGTCTCGCTGCCTAGGCAGGTCTCGAACCCGTGGGCTCAGGCAATCCACTCACCTCAGCCTCCCAAAGGCGCAGGATTACAGGCTGAGACACCGAGCCTGGCTTCCAGTAGATTTTTTAACTACTTAGGGGTAACTTTTTTGAGCTTCTTTTTCCAATATTATCCCCTGATGTTAGGTCCTAGGTAATTCTGGCTTTAAAAGTTTTAAATTCAATCTAAAAATTGAATTATGTAAGTTTAATTTAGGACAAATAATTTTTATTTATTTCAAAACTTGTGGATCAAAGAACTCTATAACATGATGTTTGCACTGGCTAAATCAGCTCACAGAAATTAGACTGCCTATAATTTGTTACAGATGAGTTCATAGTGATGAAAGCTGATCTAATATACTGCAAAAATTCAAAGCAGCAAAGCACTGTTGTCATGTTAATGCATTGGCCAATGCAGTGGAAGTTAAGAAGAATAATAAACTAACACCCGTAGAACACGATTTGATTAGTCTTCACCTTTAGTAACATTACTAAAGTTCTCTTCAAATTAAGATATGCAGGCAAGGAACTTTTAAAAAAAATTTTAGAAAGGTTATCTTCTCTGTCTCTTGATTTGCATTTTCAAGCTGTGCTGGGAAACATAATACTGATTTGGGAAGCTTCACCAAGGGTTTGACCACAAAGTGCAGTTTTGAATTTGCACATTTAAATCTGCAGGGTGCTCTCTAATTTGCATATTTGCTGCTCATAGTATAGAATGGAGGTGTTCTTTGAGGGTATGGTTTGCCTAAACTTTCTAGGAGCTACACCAGGCCAGAGGAGAGAGAAAAGATTTGCCAGGATTGTCTGGGGTATCTCTACAGAGAATTGAAATTGCTTTGTTATCAAATAGTATGTAAGCTTGGAATTATTTCATATTATAAACTCTAAATGATTTAAATTCCTATAGCAATCATCAACATATAACTTAATTAAGCATTCAAATATCTCTTAGAATAAATGAGAGATTCCAATAAAATAGGAGTAAGTTTGATGTATTTTAATGTGGTTTTGTTTCACATAAGTGTACAGTACAACGATAGATTGACTATACACTTGACTACTTCCTTTGAAGGTGATGTGACAAGCACAAGCTTACGTGAAGTTGTGTGTTCTATAATGATGATTTCTAAAACTTTGCATATTAAATATCCAGAGCCAAAATGTGTATGTAAACATAGATCTGAAATTAGCATACTCAATAAAAAAATGTTTATGGTACTCAATGCACCCTTCAGAGCTTCAACTAGTTTTCTGAAAACATTAATCTGCTATCCAAAAAACATTGAGTTGTATTAAGAACTAATAACACCAATCTCTTTTAAGAAAGAGGAGTTTGTCAGAGTTTGCCAATGTTTTAGTAACTTAGTATTTCACTAATTTTTAAAAAAATAGTGTTTCTTCTCACTTCCTGTTAAGCTCACATTTATGTTTAAAGCCCAAAGGTTTTCTAAAGTACATAAATAACCTGAGCTTTACAAAGATGTATTTAAATGTAAATGCATCACATACATGCTACACTTTTAAGTTCCTTTTCCACTTGTCACATGAATACATTTACTGTAGTCAGTTGAGAAAACTATACTTTATAAAGTGCCCTAAAATGGATGTAACTGGGAATAAACTTTTTATACCCCTATGATCACTCTACTGAGTGTTTTGTTTGATCAACACTACTGAGTAGATTTGTAGAACAAATCTAAAAGTAATTCAATCCAATAATAAAACCCAGGATTAGTATATCTGAATTGATGTGAGAGAGAAAACAAGTGTGACGGCAAAAAAAGTCAAGTCAACCCATTTGTTGTCAGTCATGGACCTCCAAGTGACTATAGCGTCTTAGTTACTGAGCCTCATGTGCAGAAGGCAGGAAAGTGGGAGAACAGCTTAAATCTTGAGAAGGGAGTGATGAATTTAGTATTACCTCATTTACACTTAGATGGGATCTTTCTCCCTCAAGTTTTCAGTAAACTGTGAATATAAATAATTTAAAATCTACAGAGAGACTTATTTCACCATAGCTCAGATATTAATAGACTTTGAGTATGGAGCAATAATTATGTTAGTTTTTAGTTGGTTTCTATATGCTTGTAATAGAGTTTGCAAAATGTACAAAAAAAGTGTGGGGGGTAAATAAGTAAATAATGCAGTTATCCGAATCCAGATGCTTTTGAGACTTTAAGGCCACATGTATCAAAGACAGTATAGAATTTTACCCACACAATTAGAAAACTTCTTTTGTACACATTTGGGGTTTTTTTGGGACAGTATCCCACACAAATAATGACCCGCTCCAAACAGGATTAGCTTATATGATCTCGTGGGCTCACAGTTTTTCAAGTTTTACAAGCCCATGATGGTTTTATTAGGCTGATGTTAAAAATAAAGCTTAAGTGATAGGAAACATAAGCACAACTGTAACTTTGACTATTTATTAGATATGACTCTACTCTGACAATTAACAGAGGTTTTAAAAAAATATGAGACAGGATGCCATGAGCTGCCAAAATAGGCCACAAACATAATTCTGAAGAGGTAGTGGTTTGAATGTGGAACTTTCATTCTGAATTGTTCCCCTGCTGGGATCTAAACGATTGGGGAAAAAAGCAAAAAACAAAACAAAGCAAAGCAAAGCAAAAGAAAACAAAAAATGAACAGCTTTGTCCTCTCGCTTTCATGTCTCCTTGGATGACCACAATACTCAGATGATGTGTCCTATGTGCTTGAAATGTGAATAATACTAGTCAGAAGTCCAGCGTAACTGTTTCCCTGCGTCAGAGGAAGCATAACAGTAGAGCGTCTTGCTGGACTTGCACAAAGTGATTGCTGTAAGAGCAATCCTCTCATTTCATCTTATCCTCTACCCCCCTAAAATGTATTTTTAATTATTAGAAATAATAATGGCACCTTATTAAAGAACTAGCAATCTTTGAAGAAATATCTAGTCAAAATAAAGCCAATGGAAGTCCTTTATTATTGCCTGTACCCTTAACATGTGGCAGACACTCTATCAGGCATGTCATGTTTAATCCTTACAAAAACACTAAGTGATGAGAGTTAGGAGCCCTTTTAATAAATGAGGAATCTGAGGGCAAAAAAAGGTTACAAAATGTGCCCAGTGTGACACAAATATACATGGATATCAGGCCCAGGATTTAGTATGTTTCTAGTGTCAGACAAAGTGGTTGGTTTTACTTTTTTAATGCTAAGAATTAATAAAAAACAGATGAAGCAGTAGACGGTAGGGATCCACACACTAAAAAATAAGTTACAAGAGTGGAGAGTTCAAAAACACTTTTTGGAGTTAAAGAGCACATTTAAATAAATCATAATAACACATGCTAGTGGTTCTTTTGGTTTTGTTTTGCTTTTTGATTCTTTTTATATTTATCTTTGAAACATCTATATTTGTAAAGTTTTCCAGACTGCGTTAGAAACAACTAAATAGGCTGGGCTTGGTGGCTCAGCCTGTAATCCTAGCATTTTGGGAGGCCAAGGCGAGAAGATTGCCTGAGCCCAGGGGTTTGAGATCAGTCTGGACAACTTTGTGAGACCTTGTCTCTACAGTTAATCACACACACACACAAATAACTGGGCGTGGTGGCATGCGTCTGTAGTTCCAGCTACTTGGAAGGCTGAGGCAGAAGGATCGCCTAAGTCCAGTAGGTTGAGGATGCGGTGGCTGTGAGTGTGCCACCAGCCTGGGCAACAAGAGTGACACTCGAACTCAAACAAACAAACAAAAAAAGGAAACAACTAAATAGAAGCTATATACAAACACACACACACACACACCTACATACATACATGATAAAAATAATTATCTGTTTAATTTGATACAAATTCCTAGAAAATTATTTCAAGTTAATGATATCCTATATGAAAATATTTTATGAAATAAAATGTCTCCCTCTTCCTGGGACCTACTAAATAGCCACCTTACTTAAGTACAAAAATCATTTGAGTATAAAAAAATTCAAAAACTATATTCTAAACTTAAAAACAAACACTCATGTATATAAACATTTTTTAAACATACTGTAATTTTTCCTTCTTTTGTTCACATTCATGAAACACACAGACATAAAAAGACATCCAAACATGCATCTTTAAACTGTCTCATCTAATTTCAAATCTCAGTTCCATTTATAAAAACAGTTGTATGTTCATTTTACCCACGCAAAATAAGCAGTTCTAGGCCCAAGTGTCCTGGTTGTTTTATTTAAAATGTAACTAAAAACCCCACACTATAAAAGTATGCTCCACCCCCTTCTAATTCTCTTTTTCCAAGCTAGTACAACTCACAAGCAGATTATCCCTTCCCTCCCCCTTTCCTGCCTGTAAAATCCAAGTTAGACAAACACTGTGGGGCTGAAATGACATATTTGAATGGAATTCAGACCCACCAGTTCCTGTTTATGTTTCTGATTTGAGAATGTTGTCTTCTCATTCACTATACATTAGGAACACTGCAAGGCCATAAATAGTGTCAGGTTACATGCAAGCAGGACCAATGAGCATTAATCATTACTCCCAGTCAACTGGCAAAAGCAGCAGCTGATGGAACACTACACCCTTCAGCTCTGTATAAATGGACATTCCTGAGTGTGTGTGTGTGTGTGTGTGTGTGTGTGTGTGTGTGTGTGTGCACGTGCGTGTGTGTGTTTCCTTTCAGTCTCCATTTTATGAATGAAACTCCAGGCTCTATAGTGTCCATTCATGTAAGAGAAATGCTTACAGAGTTCTGTCCCTAGGGATCAATCAGTCATGGGCAAAACTGATATGATTGGCTTAAGACAGCCTTCAGCCTTCCATTACTGACTTAAAATGCAGTCTCTGTCCATTTGACCCATGTTAATGCATAAAGAGTAAATCCAGACTGAAGTCTCAATTCTCAAATCAAATCACTAGCCAATGCCACTTACTGTAACTGTAGATTTAGAGCATATTTAAGTATTTCTTAGAAAAACTGAGATAGTGGGCCAGAGTGCTGGTTTGGGATATTTGTAATATTAACTCAGAAACGAATGCAGAAAACCCATATGAGCATGCTAAGCAATAAAAAGCAAAGTCAAATTGTGAAGCCACTCTATGACCTCCATCATAATAACAAAATCAATTAGGAAGACACCCCTGTCACTTTTCACAACCGATGTACCTAAAAATCAGAAAGTAAGTGATCTCCTAATCTACAAGTCACTGGCTGAGCAAAAGAAAATTATCTTTGGATGTTAGGAAAACAGATAGGATGTTCACATTTTCTGAAAGATAAATAGCTAATTTTTTTTTTTTTTTGAGTTGGAGTCTCACTCTGTTGCCCAGACTGGAGTGCAGTGGCCGCTCCCGGCCACCGCAGCCTCGACCTGCTGGGCTCTGGCGATCCTTCTGCCTCCGCCTTCCAAGTAGCCAGAATTACAGTCATGAGCTACCACGTCCGGCTGATTTTTTTTTTTTTTTTTTTTGATTTATTGTAGAGATGAAGTCTCGCTGCCCAGGCAGGTCTCGAACCCATGAGCTCAGGCAACCCACTCACCTCAGCCTCCCAAAGGTGCGGGATTACAGGCTGAGCCACCAAGCCCGGCTAATAGCTAATTCTTTAAAGTTCCCAAGTGATTCTCCACCTGAATTTCTTTAATTATTTAATTATTTTTTATTTTTTATTTGAGTTGGAGCCTCACTCTTTCGCCCAGATTGGAGCGGCCACTGCAGCCTCGACCTGCTGGGCTCCGGCGATCCTTCCGCCTCAGCCTTCCAAGTAGCTGGAACTACAGGTGTGTGCTACCAGACCCGGCTAATTTTTTTTTTATTTATTGTAGAGATGAGGTCTTGCCAAGTTCCCCAGGCGGGTATCGAACCCGCGGGCTCAGGCAATTCACTCACCTCAGCCTCCCAAAGCGCGGGATTACAGGCTGAGCCACCGAGCCCGGCTTGAATTTCTTTAAACAATAGTTTTAGAATTAGGGAAAAATGAGCTGCCACATCTCAGGAGAAAATGTGACCATAAGCATAGGAAGTTTTGTACAGAATAGGGACAAGACTTTGCCTTTGAGAATGTGACCTACCAGGTTCAAAAAGCCAAAATCCATAGAAACATAATCATTGCTGCACTGGAAATTACTAAAGATAATAATACTTAAAAATATCTACAGTCTTTTTTTGAGAGGAAGCAATTTATGAGCAAGTATGGAACTAGTTTGGGAAGAGTCAGTTTTATACTAACGTTAAAAATATAATAGGCAGCCGGGCTCGGTGGCTCAGCCTGTAATCCTGCGCCTTTGGGAGGCTGAGGTGAGTGGATTGCTTGAGCCCGAGGGTTCGAGACCCGCCTGGGCAACGAGACCTCATCTCTACAATAAATCAAAAAATCAGCCGGGCGTGGTAGCGCATGCCTGTAATTCCGGCTACTTGGAAGGCTGAGGCGGAAGGATCATCGGAGCCCAGCAGGTCGAGGCTGCGGTGGCCGGGAACGGCCACTGCACTCCAGTCTGGGTGACAGTGTGAGACTCCAACTAAAAAAAAAATAAATAAATAAAATAAAATAAAATATATATATATAAAATAGGCTTTATCACTCATCTGCAACTTGGTCCTTCACTACAGAGGGAAGAAAACACTTTTTTTTTTTTAAATCAGTGACCTGAAGCCATGTAGGAAAAAGTTGCTGTCAACAGTCCCTATGTGTATCTCTAAATTATTGATCAAAGGATCATTACCATGCCTGTAAAAAGGAAGAGGAAACTTATTTTTTAAAAAGTCTTCAGTTTTAAGCCTGTGAAGGATTGTCTACTCTGGCATTATGACAATTTTTAACATTTAGTTTCCACTTTCTAGTGTCTGGTCAATAAGGTAATAGAGAATAAATGAAGTTATGGCCATATACTGGAGCACAAAATTGCAATTTTTCACACAGGCAGGTAGGAAAATTATTTACCATCCACCATTTAGAAAAAAAAAATGAAACAGAGTAAAATTATTGAAGAGTGAACCTATACTGAATTATTAATTCCTACTATACTTTTTTCAAAACTGTAAAAAATATCCAGAATTTTTAAAGAAAATGATTTCTTTAAGGTGGTGCAAAAAATATAAATAAAAATGATAAAATGAAGTTGAATACTTTCAAATATAATATTTCATATTTTTAAAAATGTTATTGGTGCCTAAATGCCATTTTTCAATATGTTCAAAGTCTGATGACCATAATACATGAAATACAACCTTATCATTATTAGGGACTGGATATAAAATTCATAATTGATTTGAGAAGCATATGCAGTATATACATATTGAAATAATATTTTGAGGTGTTAAGAGTTCTCAATATTGTGGTTTTCATAATTTTAGGCTTTCCACTAGAACTATATAAGAGAGAGGAAGGCATTGAGTAGACTGTAATGGCTGCTGGAAAGGGAAGAAGGTATGCATTGGTCAGAACTAGGTGACTCTTCCATACTTTCTAAGGGAATTTGAGGAAAGAAAAACTATTCCCCTTAGCTATTTAATTAGAATTCCAACTATAGTACAAATTTAAAAAATAAGTAAGAAAAATATCTCTTCAATGTGAACACATTGAATTGTAAGTGACGTTTGAATATCCACACAGCCTGGCACAGTGGCTCATGCTTGTAATTGCAGCTACTTAAGAGGCTAAGGCAGAAGGATCACTTGAGTCTAGTAGTTGGAGACCTGCCTGGGTGACAGAGTGAGACCTTGTCTCTTAAAATATACACAAAGAATGTTCAAGAGGGGTAAATTATTGATCGAGAGGCCTTCCATTTTGGAAATAATGAAGTCTGCCTGCTAATTTATGACAGGCCT
This sequence comes from Carlito syrichta, assembly GCF_000164805.1. Classification (NCBI taxonomy): domain Eukaryota; kingdom Metazoa; phylum Chordata; class Mammalia; order Primates; family Tarsiidae; genus Carlito; species Carlito syrichta. The sequence continues at coordinate 244,643 of NW_007260368.1, forward strand.
GCAATGTTCAAAATAAATGATCAGTTTTTTTTACTTTCTACTTCCTGTGTTCCATCTGACTCTAATTAGCATTTTTCAACAGCTTCCTTGTGTTTCCTGGATATAATATTTTTGGATTTATGTGTGCCCCAATTGCTCATAAATGATGTAAGAAGCATGTATTAGAAAATATGTATGAGTTCAAATTCCCTAAAATACATCTCTCTGGTAAGTAAATAATAAGAAACTTTTTTAAACTAATAGATCCTGATGCCCCAATTTCTGGGATATTGTTATACTAGTAGTAGTAACAAATAAAATAGTAATAGTTTAGAAATAAAGCATGGGGTAAATTTAGTGTTATGAATTTTGTCATGTTTTTCTCTTTAGTTTTGTGCAAGTTTAGTCAGTTGATTGAGGTTCTGACAAATCATCTCCAAACACACAAAGTACTATTTATGTGTATTTCTATATGGATGCAGAGTATTGTTACCCAATGATTTCATTCTACAACTTTCACTTGAAACCATATTAGAAACTCTGCAAGGGAAAGCCCAAATGATGCCACCATGGGCAGCAACAGGAATTGTTTCATTGATTTCCCTACAATTTGATTAAGATGAGTATCCACCAATACAGAAAAACACGAACAATTACAACACAAAAATCTTCTCTAGCCATTTCTGGAGCCCAAGAGTGTTTAAATTTCTCGATTAAAGTGCCAGCTTGGGCCTATGTGAATACCAGATACATTTGTCAGCTCTGACAGATCAAAGTTAAACATAATCCAGTTTTAACATATTTAACAGGAGGTAAACATTTTTTCAGTATTTATTTTATCATTTCTCTGCCTACACATAACTTTTCTATGTGCTAAAGCAGATAATCATTCTCTAAATGTACAGGCTTTTGACTGGCTTTTGTCAAAGCCCCAAGGTGATAAAGGAATACATGAAGCCAGGCACCGTAGCTCATGCCTGTAATCCCAGCAATTTGGGAGGCGGGAGGTGAGAGGATTGCCTGAGCTCAGGGGTTTGACACTAGCCTGAGCAACATGGCGGGACCTCGTCTCTACAATAAATCAAAAAATTAGCCAGGTGTGGTGGCGCACGCCTGTGATTCCATCTACTTGGAAGACTCAAACAGAAGGATCACCTGATCCCAGCAGGTTGAGGCTGGAGTGGCCATGAGTATTCCACTGCACTCCAGCCTGGGTGACACAATAAGATTTCGACTCAAAAAAAAGAAAAGGAAGGAAGGAAGGAAGGAAGGAAGGAAGTAAGTAAGGAAGGAAGGAAGGAAGGAAGGAAGGAAGGAAATCTTGGACTTGGGAGGAGTTGCTGGGATGAAGAATGGGTGGATTTAAAATGAAGAATGGAAAAGGTGCACCTTATTCTTCGCAAACACCTTTCTTTATACCTGTTTTAGATACTGTAGCCCCTCATAAGCTGGCTTGTAAAAAAAAAAAAGATTTCAGCTGACAAAAGTCTGAAAACCACTTTTCAAGTTAAAGTGTAAGCCATTGAGCTGTGAAGGGTATTAAGAAAGAGTGAAGTCCAATAAGAAGGCTCAAACAGACTCTAAGTTTATGCAACCAAAGAATTTTAGAGTTGGATGGGTCATTAACATGCCACTTTTTCTTCTAATTATTTAGCCTTTTTCAGAAGAAATATTACAAAAGGTAACTTCTTGATAATCACAACTTTTAACAATGCATATAATTTTAAAAGAAAGTAGAATGCATCTTAAGTCCTTATGTCATTTGAGGTCCCAGATTTTTATACCTCACAGCAGTGAACACCCAACAATTAGAATAAAATGTGGGCACTGTCTACAGTGAAACATGTACTTCTCTCAAATGAGGAAAAGCACACCTGAAGTCTCAAAGCAGATGCTAGTACTGCCCTGGATCATGGAACCTTTAAAAACAAAACAAAAATACTTAGTCTAAAGAATCTATAATATATGCAATACATTGTAAAGTATTTCCCTTTTTTTCTGGACAATTACATAGAAAGAAAAACCATGAACTGTGCAATAAACTAAGCATTAGACAATCCCAATTTTAGTTTTGGCTGCTTCACAATCTATCTGTGTACTGATAATAAGTCACTTTACTTGGATGAGCTTCAGCTATTTATCTATAAAACTCGAGTGTGGAGAATGCATCTGGAATAGGCGATTGTAAAAAGCTTTCACGAGTCCAAAGATTTGTGATTCTATGAAACACCTATTTGTGTCAACTTCCCAATTTAAAATCATACTAATGACATCTGCCGCCAGATACATGTTGCACATCTCCGAACTGAAAGGAGACCTCAGCAGTAGCAACAGGAGTGGCTAAAAAACACAATAAAAAGATGCAAAATCCTTTTCTCCACCAAACACAAGATGTCAGCCTCTGAGCTTCTCTCTATTTTCACTTCCTCCTCTCCTCAAGCTCCAGAGTGCAGCGCTCTCGCCTTGATTTTCTTATTTCGGCCAACTTCCTCTTGCCCCTGAAAGTTCTTCTTTCCCCCCCTTCATTCCCAATTAGGTTAAACTGCTCTACCACACAGCTGGGATACATATTTAAAACTAACTGAAATAATAGTCTAGGCTTCAAGGATTAAAGACACCTTATTACTTATCAATGTATGACACCCCCCCCCACTGGCCAACTAACTCCTAGTGTAGCAGTTTTCGTACACTACAAAGTGCAAAGGAACACAGCATTAAGGGTGGGACTGCCAGCATTATGGGGGTCCCATAACAGGTTGGTCTGAGACACAAACTGATGGAAAGTCATTTAGGCATACAATGTGCGAGACGATTTTATCTTCCTTTACAGAGCATTCTTTTCACTTATAGGACCGATATAATTAATTTGGACATCTCTCTTGTTCAACTCCCAATGGGTTGATATATTTTAAAAAATATTGTGTATTCTGTTTGATTAGGAAAACAGCACATACACATTGTTAAACACAACACACGATGGACAAAATAGAAATCACCTATAATATCACCACTCATACATAGCCAGGGTATTTCTGCACTGGATCTAATTTTGCATAAGTTATGCTTTACATACTTTTAAAAAAAATTCAGTAGTCTCATTTTATTAAATATTTTTTAAAAATCTGACTTCTAATGAATGCATAACATTTCTTTTACAGGTAGCTATAATTTATTTTATTATTCACAATTGTATATTTATAATATTTTGCTATTTCTCTGTCTCTGTCAAACATGTACTGTGCATGTATCCTAACTTTTTATTAGGAAAAATTCCTGAGAATGAAGTCATCCTGTTAAAATATGTGATCAGGGTACTGATATTTTTTAAGTCAAATTTTAACTTTATGTGCCCACTATCCACCTAATAAATCTACCATATAATATTAAAAACATAAAATGAAACAAAACCAAGCAAAATGCCAACCAACACATACAAATCTAATAAAATATATTGCTATAGACATCTAAATTATCTGCCTCACTGGGTATTCTGAACTTTCAAGATCTCAAATAAGAGCATAAATTCAGAAAATAGCCAAGACTTTATGAAAATGGGATATCACATAAGGTACTCTGCATAAGACACGCTGAATGACGCACTCATGCATTTATAACCTGTTCTGTGTGGTCACTTGGCTATAAGAATAAAAAGGAAAAACATCATGCTAGACTTAGGAAAGTCAATCTACAAACAAAAACCCTGCGTATGCCTTTTTGTTCAGCATTATTAGGCTAGAGAAGAAGAGAAGGAAAGCAACAATAGATGTATTGGATCTGGTGCTTTAGAACTTAGTATCAAGATCCAATTATGATCCCACTTTAGATCTTTAAATCTCTTTTCCTTGGGCACACATCATCAAACTGACCCTAAATATCTATTTCTTATCTCCTCACTGTCTTCAGCTCCAATTTTTTCTCTTCTCCTGAATAAAAATTTCTACTCTTCTAACATAATATTTTGCATTCTTATCTTAAATATTCGGCAGTTAAAATTGCATTCCTGTAATTATAATTATAACTAATAGACCTTCCATTTCCCATGTCATAATTAATGTCAGGTTTTATTAGAGCACAATCATGTTGCCTTTTCCTTAACAAGGCTTATTTTATTTTCATAACACTTATGGTATATTTAATTAAGAAACAGAAAGTCCTAGAGGCCTACTGAAAGGATAATCTTTGGATCATAGATGCTGAGTTCTCCTTAGATAATTTTTTTTGCATTGTTTTGAAATCACATATAAACTATTTTCTAATGTGCTATTTGTTCAACATTCATCAACAGGTGAAAAAAGAAATCAGTGATAAATACATTAAGTTTCCTAAAAGGTTATTTAATGTGCTCTCAACAAAGATGAAAAAACTAATAACAAAACAAAATATCTAGAGATTATACTTGTTGATTACAATGCATAACAAATACAGATGTGCCAACTTAATTGCAGCAATTTGGTGGCCTGTAAAATACATTTTAATACCCACAGATTAATTTTTCATAGGCTCTGGTTACACTGTTACTACATTTCTTTTAAACCCTATTCAAAAGATACAATTTTACTACTTAAGTATTTAAGCAAAACAACTATCCAATTGGCAATATTGAAATTAGAATTCAAAGTTGTGGTGTACAACTTTGGCTACTTAAAATATAATTTAGAGGGGAGAAAATGACGAAAATTAACAACTGCTCAAATATTAAACAAATATTTTACAAGTCATTTGCAAGATATAAGGTACATTTACAAAACAGATGCCCAAATATAACCTTCAACAAAGGATGCTGGACTATGCTTTTAAGGCTTATTAGTGACTAAATCTGTGCTTGTGAGGGTGAGACAGTGACTGACTTCAACATCCATATTATGATTATGTTTGGTAATAATGCAATTTGCTCTCATGAGAATCTTTAAATCACTTTTTAATTGGGTTCACATCTCCTCAAGAAAAGTTATATATCCTCAATACCATGCTACATATAATTGTATATGTAATACAAATGTAGGGAGAATATATACATAGAGCAAATCACAGAATCAGTAAGAATTTCAGTGTTACTATTTTGGGTATCATAAATATAAACACATTTTTAGAAGGCCCAAAATCTTTTTAAGTGACAATTTAAACAAGTCCTTTTGAATGACTATTTGAGCTAGTTTATATGGTTTCCATACAAAGTTTCTTTTTTTATATGAAGTTTCTTGAAATTATGAGGAATTTCTTAAAAAGTTGCAAAGTAAAATGGGGTTTGGGGAATAAGGTTTATTTCAGTTAGCAGGATTTGAAATGTACAGAGAGATGTATCCTACTTATAATGAAAGTCCATGACAGTATAGAGTTTGTAATTATAAACATCAATGGACAAATATAAAAGATTCTAAACTGAAACTACAGTGGGACATTTTGAGATAGTCCCCAAATTATAAGTTCTGGGACAAGAATTCAAAAAAGACCCTCATACCAAATGTTTATATTTTTAAAATCATAAATCAAACAAATGAACTGATAAATGCATTATCTCTTCTCCATCTTTGAAAACATACCTAGCAACCTGGCAGCTTGGTCCAATTTAGCAGTTGAGGAAATCTCTAACAATAGATATGAAAGAGGATGATGCACAGAGAGCTGGTATCCAGTCTCCAGAACCTAGCCCACCTCTTTTCCTGCCTCTATTCCTATTCTTCAATCCAACGTTGTGCCACACTGTGGGGACCTCACACACACTTGTGGGCACATTTCAGTTCCTTCCTTATCCCCTCACAAAGCTGCCCTTAGACACCTTTGGACCTAGGGCTAGAACAAGAGCAGTGTGCCTGCCTGCAATGAACTTTCTCAGGCCCTGGAAGTAGAGTCAAGGCTAACTGAAAAGAGAATGTATGGATCTTAGGGAGCTGGTGTGCTTTCTAGAAGCTGAAGCATGCCTTGGGGTGGTCAATTCCCATAGTCCTTTGAACTTCTTGCCCAATGAGGAAGAGTGCAGTCAAAAAATGACCAGAGAGAGACTTCTTAAGTAGGGATTTCTCCTGGTAAGTTTTAAGGGTAGTTCACAATACAGCAGCTAATTTTATGCAAGTTGGAAACTCAACACCTGGAGATAGTTTTCTTTACTCAAGTAGACCGATATAAAAACTCAGCAGAGTTATTACCACAGAAGCAAGAGTTCCTTCATAAATAATGTCCAAAACTTTATGTTCAGGTAAGAGGAAATAACACCATTTTTAAAAAGATGGGTGTCCACAACCATCTATTGACCACAGATACAATAATGTTTATGATAATATTTTGCAGGTCATAGTGCCCTTCTTATAAACATGGGTTTTATTTCATACATCTTTTCAAAATACCAAAGACATATGAAAGACACATGCCCTGCTTTTGTAGATTATAGCAGGAAAAACTCAAAGATGAGTTAAGCAATTCTTTCGGTGTCAAGGTTCAATTGCTGTCGAGGAGAGTGGTAATATTTGGAAAATATTTTAAACCCTCTCTCTCTCTCTTTTTTTTTTTAAGGAAATATCTCTCTCTGCTTAGTGTACTGCTTTCTAGCTCACTGAGACAAAGTTAAGCTCTATGAACAAACTGAATCTGCAGTTTGCCAAGAATACATAAGTATTCTTACTTCTGAACCCTTGGAATCTTTGCCGTCAATAATTTTTTTAATGTTATAAGCAATACGAGTTCAGAAGAATGGTACTTTCTGTAAACATTGTTATTAAATGGCACTACAGTAGCAAAACAGGAAGAAAAAAAAAGAACAGAATCAAAAAAAAGAAAAAGTAAAACATTTCCCTCTTGGGAGGAGAGTGTGCATAAATCTATAAGGTACACTTTTCTCTGAACTTGTTTTATTTCCAGATGCTATTTCAACCATCACTTCATGCCAAAATGATATGATAGTCCAACTCTTTCCCTATAGATAAAGTTTCAATGAAGGGATAAAATCAGAAAGGAGCTACCCAGTCTGACACCAAAACAAACCAAAGTGACAAGGGGAGTGAATAGAGCCTCCTTGAATATAATTTCGTCAAAGCACGAGCCTACCTGAGTCATATGCAAAATCTCTGGGTTCCTGTTTAATCATCAGAGGAGGGGGAAAGCTTTGGCTGACGGCACCGCCAACCATGGTGCTGTGCTCATACACTGGGTCGTGGTACTCCTGCTTAAAACCTTGTGGTGGAAAGGGAATGTTTGGCTCAGACATCTGGCGTTGGTACATAGGACGTCCTTCCCTTGGCATTGTCGGCAAAGGAGGAAAGGAATTGCAGGGTTCAGAAAGCTGGCGGCGAAATCTAGGGAATAAGAGAGTACGTTTCAGATGATATTGCAATATGGAATATTCTTTCAAACACTGCCACGATTTTTCACTGCTAAGTGACTGAACATGACACCAAGTGATTCCAAGTGTAAATCTTTAACTAACATTAGATTTTTCTTCTTTCCTGGGTTAGTAGCACTATGCTTTTTAAATCAAATCATGCCTTGTGTTCCCCTTCTAGTCAGTCCCTTGCCAGTTGGCCATTGCAGTACATGAATTCAAGCGCATGTCTTTGAACAGAGCGAGGAGAACAATACATTATTTTGGGGAATAGATGCAGATATATATTATCTATCTATCTATCTATCTATTCTCTATCTACCTACCCTAAAGGCTAAAAATGTCTAGTTCTAATTCAATTGGGATCATTTATATAACTTCCATTATGATAAGGGCCTCAAATAATTACATGGAAGAAAAAAAGGGAAAATAGAATCTAATCTCACATTGCATTCTCTGTCTCTTAATTATGTTACCAAACTAATCACAAACAAAAAACCCAATCAACTAAACACCTACTCATTGGTTTTCCTTCCATTACCATCCATTACTGAAAAAACAAAGTGGAATGACTCTTTTCTCAAATCAAAAAGTCTTTTAAAATTCCTCAACAATGTCCTAAATTATCATTGTGTTCTAGTAAGAAGTAAAACCAGAGATTGCAGGGACTCAAATTCAAGGTGTTTTAAAAGGATCACCTCTTTACTGTCAAACAGCATCACAGACTACATTGGTTTGCAGTCACTTCAAACAAAATATCAGGTTGTTAACAATAAGCATGCACATACAGCTGACCTCCAAAGATGGAACTAACATATATGTGTTGCATAGATTTGGGGCAAGTTGTGCTCTGAGCTCCCAAGGAAGTTCTGAGGACTTGGCAGAAGGCTGAAAGTGAGTCCTAGGTTTCTTTGTTCTTGACTCCTGGGTAATGATTGGCTGATCACATAATTGTTCTGTTCTGTGTTTCTCATCCATAATATCATTGACCCACCACAAAGATGCAGATTAATTAAAGATTTAAAAGTGCTCTAAAAATGCCCCAGGAGTGCTTAAAAATAACCCATAAAACATTTCTATGGGTAAATCTAAGCCTATTAACCCCACCCCCACACTAAAAGCATTCCTGTGACTTTAATTTGGAAAGTTAGCATTTAATTTCGGTAATGTTAAATGAAAATAAGGTAAAAGCTAAAGAATGGCAAAGCAATTGCTTTAGCATTTCTAAGAACATTCCATCCTGTGATTTAACTTGAGGCTCACTGGCGGTCATAGAAAGCACTGAAATTCCACCTACACCTGCAGAAAATAAACTTAGAAATCCGAATATTGCAAAACTGTTAGGCTGACTGGCAGTGCATTCATTTCCCTTCCCTTGCTTATTTCATTAGCCAAAAAAAGAAACAGAAATTATCATTAAGAACTGTCAAGGAGTGAATCAGAAAATTGTAACTTGAAGTTAAAATAAGAAACGGGCTCACTTGCGAAGCCTTAAAAGGAAGTTAATAACACTGGCACTGAAAGCTTTGTAAGGAATCAAGTCGTTTGTTTTTACGAGTCAACCTGATTCCAGTGGGTGGCTGCTGGGGAACATGTATACATCAAACACACACACTTCCCGGGAAACTGCAAGGTGTTGGTGCCATTCTGGTGAACCACTGATGGATGGTGAAGAAAACGAATTCAAGAAGCTTCTGAAAGAGAGTTAATGGGTAAGGAGAGCGTGCTGATGAACTCTTAGATAAAGAAAGACAGGGTCTGCGTGGTAGAAGTGCTGGGAAAAAGAGCCAGGGTTCCTGCACAGTGGGTTCAGGAAAAAATGCCAAAGGGCTGGCCCGAGGAGCAGAATGAGACTGAGGGAAGGAAGCAGGGGGCTGGCCAGTTGGCCATAAAGCATTCCCAGAGTGAAGTGGGAGCCTGGGCTAGAGGGGGTGTTCTGGGGAAAAGATCTGTTCCCAGAGCAGAATTGCCATTTATATCTGAGGGATTGTCATTTGTTGGCCAGAGCCCTCTAAGAAATCCTCCTCAGAAACATACGGCTTCGGAGATTTTCCTGGGATTGGCCAGCTGGTACTGTCCTCAAAACTCAGTCGGGGGCCAGTGGGAAAAGACCCTGAACTTCCCTCTTGGAGTTCCGGGCCGGCTGTTCTCAGTCTCAAATATTTGACTTCAAGTGGAGAAACTAAAATGGATTTGGCGAAAACATTTCAAGTTAGGTCACCTAAAAACAGGCACACTGCTTATTCAGCAGTCACCTTCCCTGAGAAAAAAAGTCAACTACACAATCTAGAATTCCGGCACTCAGTTGTCAAGGACTCTGGGAAGGCACCAGAAGAGACAAAATAAAACTTGTTGTTTTTGTTCAAACTCTTTCTTTTAGCCCTGCACAATGTGCATCTGTTTAATGGCCCACCCTGCAATAAGAATTCTTTCATCTGTATTTACAAAACTGTTTACACAGATGCACATACCATTACACTCTGACACAGTCTCAAGTCTATGGAGTAAGAAGGGAATGATCATAGGAGGCCTTTAATAACTGAAATACAAGAGAACTTAGTGATGGAAACAAAGGTAGAAAAGATACGGCTTAGGATCACATTGGGAAGAATGCTTTCATGTTATGCCTTTATAGCAAAATGAGTTACTGAATTTGAGATAGAGTCCCATGAAAAAAACTATAAAAAGCAGATTTGAGCACTCCCTTATTTTCAGAAAGTTGCCAGTGGCACCTCTTCTGCTTTTCTCTGTTGATCTAGAAGATTCCTTTGGCTGAGTTATTTTTACAATGGTGTGTCAGAGCCAGTTTTCACTGGCTTATTGTTATATTTGCAGGAAGTTTTTGAGCCAATTGTTAAACGCAGCCATTTTAAAGAATTAAATCCTATAGCTTCACAATCATAAAATATATTAAAAACAAAGGCAAGAAAAAACACAGAACTCATCAGTTCCTAATTATTTTCCTGCCTGTCACTAACTATGTGTTGAGGTTGTGTGTGTCTACTGTATCCGCATGACTATATCACATAGTATGTTATTAGACATCTTTCCAACTCCACACTCAGGGATGTCACCATGAGAGCTCATAGCAGACCATGGGGACAGTATTTACATCATGGACTCAGCAAATCTTTTTTGTTTTTCTCCCATTCAGTCTGTTGTTAAGCACTTACTAGCACACCACTGCTTACACAGAAGCACAAGGTAGAAGGGAGAAAGAGGGAAGGATGATGAAGATAACCAACCTATGTTTTAAATTGTATGTTAAGACAGACTCTCTCAGAACCTCTGAAGGTCTTCCTATGTTTTATTTATATATGAGTTTCTTTATTTCTAGGAGGCAAGAATCACTCACCACAGCATTCAGCCCCATTCTACGCGCTGGTTCATGTCTTGCCCCTTTTTAAATTAATACTAATTCAGTCTCCATCTCTTTAACGGTATATTCTCAGTGTCCAGGGGCACACATCTACTGACAAGAAGTGTCATCACTTGGAAAGGATGTAAATAGTTTTTTGGGGTTTTTTTTTGAGTTGAAGTCTTACTCTGTCGCCCAGACTGGAGTGCAGTGGCACATTGCCGGCCACTGCAGCCTTGACCTGCTGGGCTCCGGCGATCCTTTAGCCTCAACCTTCCAAGTAGCTGGAACTACAGGCACGCGCTACCACACCCAGCTAAATTTTTGGATTTATTGTAGAGATGAGGTCTTACCAAGTTACCCAGGCAGGTCTCGAACCCACGGGCTCAGGCAATCCACTCACCTCAGCCTCCCAAAGCGCGGGATTACAGGCTGAGCCACTGAGCCCGGCAGTAAATAGTTTTAATCAAATAAGTTATATCTGCAAAACTGGGTGCAGCTAAACCATTCACTATAAGGTAAAGAACCTAATTCCATAAGCCACCTACTAAAATTAGTCTCCTAACTTTACAGAACAAGTACACACATATGCTCATAAAAATGGGATGATCTGATTTAAAGTTTAAGTGAAGCAATTTAATTCAAGCAAAGCGAAAGAGAAATGTTCAAATGTCAGTAGATAGATTAATTTTCCATTTTAGCAACCAATTTAAATGTTTATAAAAGGAATGTTTATAAGTGACCTTCTCCACAATTTATTTATAAGTATAGACTGAGCAAGCTCTTTCTAAAAATATTTTGCACAGATGTGCAAAATTAATGGGCTCACCTGAAGTCCACTACAGGTCTTCAGAACTGATCAGAGGGATTTCTTCCAAGAATGCTAAAGGCAGTTTTTAAAGAAACTGTGATCTGCAGATTACCTGTGGTCCATGGGGTAGCTGCTGTCTGGAATGGGCTGTGATGGAGGGAGGGGAGCTGGGAAGGCCCGGTCAGGTTTTGGAGTATGAGTTGAGTTTGGAGAGGCATGATGGAGTGGAGACACTGGAGTGCTGGATGGCGTGGGGGGGTTGGAGGGCCTCATTCCCACTTGTGGCTTCTGATCATAGGCACTATCCAAGAGACAAAAGGAAAGAGAATGTTCAATTATTTGGAGAAATTAAAAAATTCAATCAAAAGGAAGAAAAAAATATTGTAGGCTTAAGTCAAAAGGAAGTTAAAACTTTATGTGGTTTTTAAAAAATTCTAGAACATGTAAACTTTGAGATCACCACACCCTTAACCAGAAAATAGGATACATATAACAAAACCTTGAAACGGCACAAATATAAAATGTGTTTTGTTTGTTTGTTTTGAGTCGGGATCTTACTCTGTTGCTCAAGCTGGAATGCAGTGGCATGATCAAGGTAGCCTTCTAGGCTCAGGTGATAATTCCACCTCAGCCTTCTAAGTAGCGGGGACTACAGGCATGTGCCACCATGCCTAGCTAAGTTTTTAATTCTTTGTAGAGACAAGGTTTCACTATGTTTCCCAGGCTGGTCTCAAACTCCTGGGCTCAAGCCATCCTCCCACCTGGCCTCCCAAAGTGCTGGAATTATGGGTGTGAATCATTGCACCTGGCCTAAAACACATATTTTTAATACATATGCAAACAATTTAGTATAAGAAAAATCACTGTCCAAAAAAGCAATGGCATTTTTTTCCCCATGAATTCTTGATATATGTTTTTAAGAAAGTTTGATAGATCTTTCCCAAATCATTAAGTAGTTCTAATATTCTAACTCTTATATTAGTATAAAGATTTTAAAACTATCATCAGCTTAATAAGATGGAGACTATATCTGGCTTGCATTTATTAGTTGTGGAATTTTAAGATGGTAGTACTTTTCCTTTGTTTTTATTTTATTATATTAAACAAATGATGCTTGGCATTGACTTCCTCACATAGGATAATGAAGATTAAGGAGGTAAATTTAAATGTCTCTGATTTTTTAAACTTTCTTGGAGAATGACCACAAAATAATGTTATTAAGAATAAAATTCTATTGTAGTCTAACTTCTAAACACTCACAATTACAAAAGAATAAAATGAGTTTGCCTGATTTTATATTATGAATTTAAATTGCTTTCCTATCTGTAGCATTCAGGAATGTGATTTAACTTAATTTTGTAAATCTATAATATACTAAACTAAAACCAAATTTTACTTAAATTTCTGAACACAGGACAATTGCTAGGTTAAAATGCTGTGCTTCCTTTTCAAATAAAAAGCATTCATCAATACACATTTTTTCTTTTAAAAAAATTGGAGGCACAACTCCTCAACAAGGGTAACTGCACAATGAATATTTGTATACCTAACCCTGAATTGTACCCCACAATTTTAAAATAATTTAAAAGTTATAAAAAAGATTACTTTTTGAAATGACTTGTGTAATAATTTATCCTGCTACTCCATCAATACAACAGAATTCTATACCAAGTGCAGAAATACTTTACAGGAGTCAAGGGGTATGTGCCCACCCTTACTTTAACGCAAAATCAAATCAACGGTATTCATAGAAAGAACCACATACTTGGTTCTACCTATGATCTTGATCAATGCCTCTGAATAAAATCCCACTTTGTGTATGAAACGGTTCAACTAACTCATTCCCCTGAATGAAGAAAAAAGATACTGTCCTATTACTACTTTTCTCCAATGAAATGTTGTAATAAATTATATTGTTTGCATAGAGATGGAAGTACCAGAATTTACTGCATATACCATATATCACTGTGAGACTTATTGGTTTTCAAAAAGAAACTCAAAATCTTCAGGTAATTCCTCCACTGCTAATTTATGGATATCAGACATGGCACATAAAACAATGGTGACTTCATAATCACAGTTCTGATCATTGTTGAAATGGTATGACAATTCTATATCTAACTGGCCCATTGATTAGAAATTCCTCAATATGTTAAAGGATTATGCTGTGGATACACAGCCCTCATAAGGAGAAAATGCAAAAATAAAACCAAACTATAAAATAAAGCTCAGATTGATCAATACTGTCTTATCTGAACTCAGTGTGTTTTAATAGCTAGCTTCTACATGAAATCTTTCTTTATAAAAGCTTTGCAGTTTCAATTGAGCTGGCTCATAATTTCAGGCTCTGGTGAACCTCTTAGAAAAGCAAATATAAAAGACAAGTTTGCAAGAACAAATAGTAATAGAATATCTAAGCACTGGCCAGCTGCTGTGATGGCACAAATCTAAGTTTCTGGAATCTTACACATCTTGGATTTAAAGAATATATGTAGCAATCGGATGAAGAAATAGAAGACCCTTTTGGATCATAATGTGCTATGAATCTGAATTGATATAACTTATAAAACAGTGCAAATACTTGTAATCATTTTTATAAGTTTCCAAACTAACTCCATTTAAGAACCAAGTTTCTACTGCAATTGAGAGTACTAATATTCAATAGATAGTGCCAACTTTTTTCTTTATGCAATTAAAGGCCAATATGAAAAGCAGCAGCATGCAATTTATTGTGAAGGGTTTTTAATGAACATATATGTTATCAAATTCTCTAACAAATGAACAATGTACTTTTACTGCACCACCCTTTTATCATCAGAACAACTGGCTTTTTAATAGATAATAGCCTCTGCTAAGCCTTATGAAATTCTAGTTTTATTGCAATTGTCCACGAACTTATCTTATAGATCATCTACAAAGCCTATCAGATAACTAATGCACTGCTTAGACCTGCCAAATGTTTCATTTTTTTTCTACAAACTCTCTACCTAAAGTGCATAATGCATTCATTCTAATGGGAACTTTCAAAAGCTGCTTGTGCCAAACAAGACCCCTATTTTCAATCCCAAGATGTATCACTTCAGTAGAAAAGTTACTGCTGATATGGATGAAAATTATTGCTTCAAAATGAATTTAAAGTGTGTAATGGTAAACGGTTCTTTAGAGGTCTGCTAAACGCATTACCTAATTTGCTTTTTACATACTAAAGATGTAACTCATAAAATAGGACTTGAAACTCTTTTATGTTATTCTGGAATTTTTGTTTCAATGAGAACCACCACCCTATATACATGCATCTGGTTGCTTTACCTGACATTGTACAGGCACTTTTCTCCATAGCTGAATTTAAAGGGCTGTTCTTGACTGCAGGCAGAGCCGAGTTCTGAACATGGACTGTGGGGTTCTTTCTTGATTTTCAGTGGTAAGCCATGAAAAGCCACTAGAAAACAAAACAAAAATACCCATAAAAATTAAATGCAGCTAGAAATTTATTATGTAAATCTGTTCTATCTCGCTCATTAAATTGTCATTAACATTTCACATTAAATTACATAGGTAATAAATATCACATTTAATACATTTCAGTGGCAGAAAAGGTTCTGGAGAATCACTGTACCCTCCTTTTCTGCTTTTACTACATAACACAATGCATGCTTGAATTTTCTCTTGTTACTTAAAGTAAAGTAAATCATGTGTCATTTGCTTAGCTGATAAGAACAATGCTAGAAGCTCAGATTTGAGAAAGCAAATTTTGAAAATATTTCAAAAAGAACTGCCATGACTAAAGCAGAAAAGATACGAATCATTATCCAAGAATCAGTAGAAGACTAGAATATATTTTAAGCATGATTGAAAGAAAAATATACCAAAAACATCAATAGTGGTTTGGTGAAATGACAACTGGACTGTGACAAAGGGAATCCAGTCTGGAGGTGACTATGATGCTTTGGGCAAAAAACTCAATGTCTTTGAGGTCAGTGCCTATCTATCACATAGAGATTAGAGTGCCTGCCTACCTACTTACCAGAATTGTGAAGATGAAATGTGAGGGATATGTGGAAGATGTTTGTCACATGTAATCCACCACAAAACAATTATTCTAATATCAAGTGATGTTTTCAACTTTGTTCGGTGACTTAGTGTATGAAGATGCTTATGTTTGTTTATTGTTAATAAAATGCAAAGGTTATATTATAAAATATGAAGACTAGAAGAAGTATGAATGGGAGATTCATAGTTTTAAAACCAATAAATAACATCCTGTACACTTATATTTTTCTATATGAAACTAAAAAAAATACATATTAGAGATCCTATTAGAATAATCAAAGTTTCGCCGGGCTCGGTGGCTCAGCCTGTAATCCCGCGCCTTTGGGAGGCTGAGGTGAGTGGATTGCCCAAGCCCGTGGATTCGAGACTCTCCTGGGCAGGCGAGACCTCATCTCTACAATAAATCAAAAAATTAGCTGGGCGTGGTAGCGCGCGCCTGTAGTTCCAGCTACGTGGAAAGCTGAGGCGGAAGGATCACCGGAGCCCAGCAGGTCAAGGCTGCAGTGGCCGGGAGCGGCCACTGCACTCCAGTCTGGGTGACAGAGTGAGACTCCAACTCAAAAAAAGAATAATCAAAGTTTCAGCAGAAGTGGGACAGTCATTTAAAAAATGGGAAACATAGGCATAAGAATAGACGTTGTTTTTATGTACAATGCCCACAAATTATTCCTCAAGGAATAAGCATAAAGAAGGCACACATTCTGGAGATTTATTCTAAATCCTAAAAATACTGGAATTAAAATACAATATGGTAAGTCTGCATTCTATAATGGAAGATGTGACAAGAGAAATTTTTTATGATGCTATACACCTTGATTATGCCATCACAGCATTATAAACTTCTATTAGCTTGAATGCCATATATAATCTTAATAAAAAATTAGATATCATGAACTACCAAGTTTCAAGAAAATAATATTTGCTTGCATATTCACATAATTTTGACAGAAGTATTCAATGGCACTCAAGTCCTATCTGAAATATCTGAGAAAACACATTTCCCAAATAAGCAAATTTTGCTTAAATTAGTGATCTAAAAAACTTAATAATTTTACTTAAATTAATGATCTAAAAAACTTGATAAATAATAATAATAGCTACTGGTCTATTTCAAAGTATTTTCTTTTCTTTTTTTTTTTTTTTGAGTTGGAGTCTCACTCTGTTGCCCAGACTGGAGTGCAGTGGTCGCTCCTGGCCACCGCAGCCTCGACCTGCTGGGCTCCGGCGATCCTTCCGTCTCAGCCTTCCAAGTAGCCGGAATTACAGGCATGCGCTACCACATCCGGCTGATTTTTTTATTTATTGTAGAGATGAGGTCTCGCTGCCCAGGCGGGTCTTGAACCCGCGGGCTCAGGCAATCCACTCACCTCAGCCTCCTAAAGGCGTGGGATTACAGGCTGAGCCACCGAGCCCGGCTCAAAGTATTTTCTTAGTGTAATGTGTAATGTGTATGCTTACACATACACACGTGCTTAATATGCCTAGTCAAAGAGTAATATGCTTATTCTGTAAGAAATTTGTCACTCAGTATATACTTGTGTGCTCTGTGTATGAGTATACTCCACCTTAGAATAACAAACACTGAATGACACATCCTTGTAATACATTAACCAGACGTTTGCTGATTTTTTATACAAATAGTTTTCAAATATTTATTATACATTTGCATCTTTAATACCCAAATGTGTATTCACAAGTTTTAGTACCTTGGATTAAGTATTGGGTTTTACATTTTCCTGAGAAAAAGCAGTAGTAACATACAGAATTCAATTTAAGTAACAAATCATACTATACCTGAGAAATCAGATCAAGTGTATATGAATACAAATTGATAAGACCTCTATAGCTAATAAATATGCAGTATGATGTGGTTTATCATATTTATAAAAATGTCAAGCATATTAGAGGTTATAATGTTTAATAATATTACTATATTTTAAGTATTGAGAATGACAAAGTAGGAGAAGATTTGTGAACAGAATACAAAAAGCACTAACCATAATGAAAAATAAAAATCTACAAATTAGGCTTCATTGATATGAAGAGCTTCCATTTTTTAAAAGACTCAATTAAAAGAATGCGAAGTAAGCTACAAGCTATAAGAAGATGCTTGCAATAGAAGGATCTGATTAAAAACTCATATTTAACATAATAGGAACTGCTACAAATCAATAAGACAAGTGGCCCATTTAGAGATGGGTAAAAGACTTGAACAGGCAGGTAGTTCAGAAAAGATGATATTCAAATAACAAAACAGACTACAACAACAACAAAAACATATGAAAGGATATTCAAAATCATTATTCATGAGAAAATTACAAATAAAACCACATGAGATCATCACTATATACCTGCTGAAATGACTAAGCTGCAAAAGATTGACACTGCTAAGTTTTGGTGAAGACATAAAACAATGGGAATTTTACACATGTTGCTGAGAGTATCAATTAGCTATAACCACTTTGGAAAACATCTTAGCAATATTCACTAAGGCAACATAAATCTACCCTATGAACCATTAATTATGCCTATAGGTATATATTCAATACAAGGGAGCATATATGTTCACCTAAAGTCATGTGTGAGAATGTTCAAAGAAGTTTTCTTTTTTTTTTTTTTGAGTTGGAATCTCTCTCTGTCACCCAGCCTGGAGTGCAATGGCTGCTCCCGGCCACCGCAGCCTCGACCTGCTGGGCTCCGGCGAGCCTTCCGCCTCAGTTTTCCAAGTAGCCGGAACTACAGGCGCACACTACCATGCCCAGCTCATTTTGATTTATTGTAGAGATGAGGTCTCACCAAGTTGCCCAGGTGGGTCTCGAACCCGCGGGCTCAGGCAATCCACTCACCTCGGCCTCCCAAAGGCGCGGGATTACAGGCTGAGCCACCGAGCCCGGCTTTCAAAGAAGTTTTTTATTTATGACAGCAAACACTGGAAAAACTCAAGTATTCACTAACAAGAGAATAGATAAATAAATCACAGAGCATTCATACAATGGAATGAATATTATGCAGAAATAACAAGGGATGGATTACCTACCCACGATACATGCAAAAACATAGGTGGTCTCACCGATGTGAAGTTGAATAAAAGAAGCCATACACAAACAATATCCAGCATATGAATTTTAAGAACAGAACGAACTCAAGTAAGAGTGAAAGAATCCCCTTCTGTTGGTGGATGGGAGTGTTATTGATGGGGAAGGGTCATTCATAAACTACTAAAGTGCTAGCAACATTTTTTATATTGCTTTGGGTTGTGGTCATATGGATATACATATATGTTGAATTCATCAAGCTGCACACAAGATTTTTTTACATAATAATAAATGTGTACCTCAACAAAAAGGACAAAAAATCTGAGGGACATCAATTAAAGCTATACAAATTAAGATATTTGAACATGTGTGGCCTCCTGGTTCAGCTGAGACATCCGAAAATGAGCTTCAGCTTCAGAGAAGAAATTATTCCAGATGGGTAGGGAACAAAGTGAATGAGGAATGGCAAGTCTGGGGTGCCACCAGGAATGGTCACTAGCATACCAATAGCCTCCTATCAAAATGTCCATTAGCATTGACCTAGAAGCAAAAGACATCTATGGATGGACATGCTGTTTGGAGTTTCACTGCCTTCAGACTGGGCCAATGAGCTTCCTGAACTGACCTTAGAAGAAAAGGCATATCTTAATCAGGCTGCTGTAACAAAAGTACAAAATAGGCTGCCCAGACAAAAATAGATGGTTTATAAACAAAAGAAATATATTGCTCACTGTTCTGGAGGCTGGGAAATCCAACGTCAAGGCACCAGCTGGACCAGCCCTCAGGGCTGACTTCCTGTTTCATAGATGGCCATCATCTCGCTTCAGTATCACAGGGTAGAAGGTGCACGGGAGCTCTCTGGGGTCCCTTTAATAAGGTCACTAATCCAATTTATGAGGGATTAGTCTACCCTCATGATCTAAGCACTTCCCAAAGTCTCCATCTCCAAATACCATCACATTGGGAATTAGGTTTCAACACTTGAATTTTTTGGTCGGTGGGGGGACCACAAACATTCAGTCTGTTGCAGGGTATATGAATTCTCAGTGGTAACAGAGAACAAGTTGATCCATAAATACAGGATCCCTGAACCTAGCCCACCATCAAATTACCCAGAAAGCTTTTGAAAAAACACAGATCCTATTATAAAAACACAGATCTTATACCCAGATCCTATTTTTATAAGTTGAACTGTGTCCACTCAAAATTCATATGTTGACGTTTTGGTACTAGTTCCTCAGCATATGACCTTATTTGGAAGATTTGTTAAGATGGGGTCATTAAGATGGGCACTAATCCAGTATGTCTGATGTCCTTATAAAAAAGGGAAATTTGAATATAGAGACATGTACACAGGGAGAAAGTCATGTGAAGATGAAGACAGAGATAAGGGTGAAGCTTCCACAAGCCAAGGAAACCGAGATTACCAGGAAACCCCCAGAAGCTAGAAGAGAAGCATGGAATAAACTCTCTCTCACAGCCCTCAGAACTCTGCTGATACCTTCATCTTGGATTTCTAGCTTCCAGAAGTGTGAGACAATAAATTCTGATTTATAAGCCACCCAGTTTGTGGTACTTTGCTATGGCAGCCCAAGCAAACTACTGTATCCCTCCCAGAAATTCTGATTCAAATAGGTCCAGTTCTTGAAACATCTTTTTTTTTTTTTTTTTTTGTCAAAGCCTCACTCTGTTGCCTAGGCTGGAGTGGAGTGGCATGCTCACAGCCACCCTAGCGTCAACCTGCTGGACTCAGGCGATCCTTCCACCTCAGCCTCCCAAGTAGCCAGAACTATAGGCATGCACCACCACACCCGGCTAAGTTTTGGATTTGTTGTAGAGACGAGGTCTTGCCAAGTTGCCCAGTCTGGTCTCAAACTCCTGGGCTCAGGCAATCCTCTTGCCTTGGCCTCCCAAAGTGCTGGGATTACAGCCTTGAGCCACAGTGCCTAGCCTCGAAACATCTTTAAAAAATTTTTTTAATCAATGTTTTCCTCTTCCTCAGACGCCAACACTCAAGGATGCTTGGAAGTCCTCCGACTTCAAGCAGTTTTGGGTTTCTCCTATAATATGTCTATAACATGTTCGACATGTGTGGGCTTCTTAATCACTACGGGCCCTTGAAACTGATTTTTGTTTTTTTTTATAATCATAAGCCAAATAAGTAATCCAATGAATTCAAGTTGGCAAGAAATTTTTTTTTTGAATTGCTGCATGTAAGAAAAAAAAGAATAAGCCAAGCTAAAGAACTTCAACTTTTTGCACAAGAACCACGGGATACATTATTTTCCTCATTTTAACTTTCCTGCTTTCTGGAGATTCTATGTCACACAAAAAATTAGTTCTCTTCTTTACTCTTAAATGAGATGGTGTAGAGACTCCCATCAGAGACAGCTGAGTTGAAAACATGTCGGGGATTTCATCACAGGCCTAAGAACGAGTCTGCTAACAGGCGGTTTTCCAGTTCATTGGCACGGGCACAAGCGAAAGCAGCACATTCATTTTCCGCAATTTGCTTTACCTTCCCACATGGAGTTGGTGCATGTAAAAGGCTGTTAAGTACTAAATTATTCCTTATCAAATCACCATCATCTGGAGTCATGATCAACACTAATTAAATTACTTTCGCTGAACACGGCTCCAGCCTGCTGCCGGGACTGCTAGGTACATTTCATTTCACTTACAGTCCTGTCCTTGCTGGGTCTAGAACAGAGAGCGATAGGCATCTGCATTGTTTGAGTTTTAATTAAAGTGAATCTTTCCTTCTTCAAGTGAATCATATCAAGTGAGTTCACTCCTTCATTTCATTTGTAAAGTGATGGCTCAAAATGATATTATATCTTTATCCCTGAATTCAGTTCAGATAACTTATCTATAAAATCTGCAGTCTTTCCTAGGCATTCCTTAAACATGTTTTCCATGAAAACTTTTATGATTCACAACTCCTCTGGACAATCAGATTTTGGGGAGGAAAGGCAGAAAGAACACTCAAGAGATGTGCCTTGCATATTTTCCTTGATGAAAGCTTGACCTTTAAAACCACATCTTAAGGCTGACTAACGATGACTGAGTTCTTCTAATGGTTAAATTTAAGAGCTACAAAATACCAGGACTTTAAAAAAATGCAGTTTCAAAATAAACTCAACCACTTTTTAATTCAAAAGTGTATTTGAGGTTATGGGACTCATCATTTGTTAAATTAGTAACTGTTTTCATTTTAGAACTATGAACTATAACACATTATCTTGCTTCCACTTTTTTTTTCCACCAACTTTTTAGAAAGGGATAACAATGGTGGGGGGGGGGACACAACATCAATAAGGGTACCAGATCTCAAATCAGGCAAAGTGGGCACCAAAGGGAGGCCCAAACATATTTAAAATAAATTTTTAAAAAATTTAAAAAAAGAAAGGGAGCACAATCTTGTCATCATCATTCTACTAGAACATAGAAATGTCCTTAGCTTTCCAAGAGCAGCAATACTGGCATACAACCACGTCTTTGGTTGAGAGTAGATACATAATATAAAATCACATATAAACACCTGAAATATATACGGATCCGGGCTCGGTGGCTCAGCCTGTAATCCCACTCCTTTGGGAGGCTGAGGTGAGTGGATTGCCTGAGCCCGCAGGTTCGAGACCCGCCTGGGCAGCGAGACCTCATCTCTACAATAAATCAAAAAATCAGCTAGGAGTGATAGCGCATGCCTGTAGTTCCGGCTACTCGGAAGGCTGAGGCGGAAGGATCGCCGGAGCCCAGCAGGTCGAGGCTGTGGTGGCCGGGAGCGGCCACTGCACTCCAGTCTGGGCGACAGAGTGAGACTCTGATTCAAAAAAAAAAGAAAAACAAAAAACAACAACAACAAAACAAAACAAACAAACAAACAAAAAATATATATATATATACAGAAATAATGAATTTAAAATTTTCTCATGAGAATAATCTCCCAAACAATCATGAATTGGTACACTATCTGTATCCTTACATTGAAAACAGACCATATTTGCAATAATTGACTGGTTAATGTTAGTCCAGAGAATGAAAAATACAATCTATGAATCATATTTTTTGTCTATATTTCTATAGTGAAGATGATGATATTTAAGAAAGATAATATGTTTAACTTTAGGTGCCCACTTAATAGACTCTGGTTGAGTTTGGATCCCAATAGAGAACACTAGCAAAAATGCTTTTTTAAAAACCCTCAAGTTTACATGATATTTTATAATTTTCAAAGAATCATCCTATATTCTAGTTGGTGCTCATCATTCAAGACAAGAACATATTCATTCCCACTTTTCAGACTTTTTGTGAAAAGTCATAAAGAAGCTAGGCATCATACCAAACTATAGATCTAACGCTAGATTGTAACAAGTTAAGAATTAGAGCCCTGGGCTTTTAATTGCAACTCTTGAACCTTAGAGCATATAATTCAAATTTATTTATATGTACATGCATGAGCACCACTATAACATTAAATGTGATCTTTCTTTATCCACTCATTTCTTCAGTGATTAAATCATTAATTCATTTATCTACTCTGCCCCAGATACTTTTGTCAGATACTGACATGAGGGAGAAAACATGGAGCTGTGGGATGAATATAAACAGTAATACACAATAAAGCTCACAGAAGTCCAATTAAAGCTCTATTTAGCATTTTACAAAATTCCCTAGTAAAGATACTAGCCAGTATTCATTAAGTTTAATTCATGTGTGTGCAGTAGATGTTTCTGTATACATGACCTTAGTAATATATTCTTGGCACTTGTAGCTAAACGAAAACACTTCTCAGAACATTTGTATTGGCTTTCAGGCATTCTACCTTCTTTCAATTTATTACCATGACCAAAGGCATTTAAAAATTCACACCACTCATATTCCACTGAAGGAAAAATGTAGCCATCCAACATCTGAAGCTTCTCCTACACGCTGATAACCAAAAATGCCACAAGTGATGGAAAGGGCTCCTTCTATATGTAGACAGTGAGTGTAAATACAATGATAAGTGTCTGTGGCGCTGACCTTTCACTTGGCTTTCCTCCCAACTCTACTCGTAAGAGTGAAATAGAGTAGCAATTTCTGTGAATACAAAACAATTACCCTGAGGAGAAAAACACATCACATTTTTAATTCTTCTCTAAATTCAACCATGTATTTGCATCAAATCTATAGCTAGAAATACAGCGCCTTGATGAATCTCTTTATTTGAAGTGAAGATTTCTGGTCTGTTTAAAAATATTGTTCTAGAATAGTCTTCTGTATACTGTTCCAGAACAAGGGTTGGCAAACTACAACCCATGGGCCAAATCAGGCCTCCCGCTTATTTCTGTAAATGAAATTTTAGTAGAACACTCTCCCACTCCATCTAGGTATAGTTTAGGGCTACTTTGAGCTGCAATGTCAACATAGAGTACTTGTGACAGAAACCATGACCTGCAAAGCCTGAAATATTTGCCATCTCACCCTTTACAAAGAAAAGTTCATGGATTCTTGTTCTAGAATATGGTCTATAATAAAAAAAAAAAAGGGAAAACACAAAAGTGGCTGAATAGAACAGTGATACTCGCTAGTGTCAGGGGACAGCTAAATGAGTCAACAAAGGACACTAAATTTTAATCTCTTAGCCCTTTGTTTACTCTGACTCTCAAAACCAATAGTGTGCAGTCCTGTGTAGCCAGTTTTACAGGGATACACACCAACAAGTTGATTTTGTTCTTAAATGACACAAAATTGAGACTCTAAAAAACTACAAATTTATATGCTTTAAGAAATTTCACGGCATTTACCTATACCAGGGTGATACATAACATGGAGAATTTTTTGTACCTGTTTAAAAAATATAAGTGAGAAAGTCAAAACAAATCATGCTGTGGACACCAAAGGGCTTGTAAAAAAAAATTCACTTGGCTGTAGCAGTGATTTACACACACACACACACACACACACACACACACCTCTAAAAGGGGGAAAAAGTAAGTGGTGTACATAAATTAGATTATTTAAGACCAGATACAAGCATGGCATGAAAAATGCATGTGGCCTTTTATACAAATATATGTAGTTAGCAGTTCACTCAGTAGATGAAAAGCATTCACTTTAAGTTAATATCACATCAATTTCAGGTGATAAATGGATGACGATGACCTCAATTAGTGCTCAATTAAGTTCCGGAAGCAAAGGAGAAGGCCTGTGTACAAACAAAGACAATAGTGTCACATGCTTGGTAAATCCATCTTCCAAGACGCACAGAAAAGCAGAAGGCACTTCAGCTGCATTTGGCCTCTGGAAGATTCTTTTCCAGCACATTTACTTCTTCCAAGCACTCCCCATCTCCACTGTGTACATACACCACACACACACACACACACACACACACACACACACACACACACACACACACCAGCATCCATTACTAAAGGGCCTAATCTCAGCCATCAGCAGAGTGCCTTTATGGGACCATTAAACCATTTCTCTTGTTTACAGTGCCTGAAGAAAGGTGTGAATTATGTCTGTGACAAAGCCAGCGATAACATTTCTAAACTGCTATCAAAATGCAAACTGAAACACACTTATGGACAGAGACCCTGATTTGAGTTTTCGTGATTTTACATTATTTGTACCATCTGGAAACACATTCACCTATAATATTTCCAAGACAGGAATTTAGACCATAGTGTAGTCAGTTGATGTTTATTTTTTTCTTAAATAATATTTTTTCAGTAAAGCGGCTATAAAAAAAAAAAGATGCCTCAAAGTTTTGAAAGGAATGGTATCGGTCTGTAGAGATCTCATACCTAGTTTGTCCCTGGAGTTATTTTGGCAACACTAAGATGTCATTTTGTACTAATGACAAGGGTAAAGGAAGATAGACTCACCCTTGTCAGGAACCTTAGAATTTTTTTTTATTGAGGCAGACATTAGACTTGACCAAGTTTTGGGGTTGAGTCAGTGTTTTGTTTTGTTTTTCTTCTTTTTAGCTTCAGAAACCTTTGTACTAAGAAATCATAAAAGGAAGTCCAATGTGTAAAACAGATAAGAGGAATAGCTCTTTTGGGGGAAGGCAAACAGTCATCAATATACCCCCAACTTGCTCTCTGAAGTAGATTTTTAGCACTTGCTAAAGGAACTTCTTTGGCTGTTTAAAATCCAGCACTGAGTCTCACAAGAAAGACTAATTTATCAGAAAAACAATAACAGCCTTTTTTTGGGAGGGGCAGCAGGGTGGGTGGGATCCCAAACTTGTAACAGTGACTGCAGAGATTTCTGAGTGACCTTGCCAGGAGTGTACCTGAATGAAGGAGGGGATATGGTTTTTAAGTCTGAAAGGTGTCCCTGGACCTTACACCCCCATCCAGTATCAGGTGTCTACAGACTAGGAAACTGATGCTAGGACAGAGCTGAGATCAGAAGCCAGGATTCCTCCCAGTCTACAGAGCGGAACCTTCTGATGAATGCTGTGGCCTCATAAGGCAGGTACTTCTCAACAGTAGACTTTAAAATGCAGCTTTCTCTACACTACAGAACACCATCAGAACATTTTAACAGACAGAATAGAATAGATAAGGATTCTGGGACTGGGTCCATCTTTTGTCTCTTTGAAGAATAGTGTAGATATCAAGGTGCATCCAACTCTCACTCATTGAATGGTCACTTTCCCCCAGCCATGATGATCTCAATCAGAGGTTGCCAACAATCAGTTGGGTTCATAGAGTGGTTGCAAATAATTTCAGATAGCTGTGATCATTTAAGAATCAGCTTCAAAATCTTTTTCTGGTTTAAATATCCAAACTTCCACCTTCTCTAGGGAAAAACAAAACAAAACAACAACAACAACAACAACAACAACAACATCCAGCAACACTGGGTGCACTTTCCAGCTTGAAAACCAGGTCAGCAGTTGGCTGAAACCATTATCACCTGCCCCGTTGACCAGGACCTATTGTGCTTTCCTATTTGCCATAGTCCCCACTGTCCCCATCACTCCACTCCTCTCATCATTTGCACTCAAATCACTTCCCTCACTTGTCGGGGCTTGGCATATGGGTATCTGACACAGGGCTGAGAAATCATCAGTGACTGTATCCATATGTGGATGTGATCTCTCTCTCTCTCTTTCTCTCTCTCTCTCTCTCTCTCTCTCTCTCTCTCTCACACACACACACACACACACACACACACACACACACACACACACACACACCACCTCGAATCAGCAAAAATAAATATTAAAAAACTCATGTTACACTCATGGCTTAGATACTCAAGTACTCATTTTCAGGCAATAAGGCATCATGGTCAAACTAGCAGGTGCTTAAATCTTTCCAGTTCCAAATCCACTGCACTTACTAGCTGTAAGATGGAGCAATCCACTTAGCCTCTCTGTGCTTCAGTTTTCTCATCTATAAATTGAGATGATCATAGCACCTGCTTGTGGAGCTGATGAGAGAAGCGAGACAGTTTGTGAAAGTGTATAATGAGTCCTTACTAATGTTAGCTGTTGGTGTTGTTATTATTCAAACCCAGAATCATCAGGCATTACATCTAGAAGAAAATCTGTCAATCACCCTATCCTGTCACATGAAAGCAGAGTGGTTACAAACATGGGACTGAATCTTGGCTTTGTCACTTACTAACTAAAGGAACACTGGTGAGCTTGGTAACCTCTGTGTTATCCAGTTTCCCCCTTTATAACCTGGGGGTTATCACAGAATTTCTTCATGGAATCTGTGTATGAATTTAATGGTATAACACATATAAGAACTTCTTAGAATAGAAAAAGACATGTGGTAAGCACTAAGTAAATTTTTTAAATGACTGTTACTAGTCAACCATTTCCTTATACAGAAGATAAATTTGACTCAAGAAGGTAAAGTGACTTGTGGAAACAGTTTCTGGTCATCAGATGTCACTTCACTACTTTTTCTATTTCATTTTATTTCTAGTTTCTCTTCATATCAGCCAACTATTCACTAAGAGCAAAAACTGAACATGGAGAAAACCCATTAGGACATGGTATCCTGACAGAAGGGAAAAGCAAACAGTGTGGCCTGGTAAAAGGAGCACTGAATTAGGAGTGAAGTCATCTGAACTTTGTTTCCACCCCTAACTAGTTGTCTGACCATAGGCAAACTGTGCAACCTATCTGCGCTTCCATTTCTAATCCACAAAATGAAGGCATTAGATCAAGTAAGCTTTCTTCTAAAGTGCAATGGGTATAAGTACTTGTTTGTTGATGTAAGAGAAGGAAAAAAATGGTAAAGATTTGATACAAGAATGACAAGGAATAACATTCTGAGACTGTTTATTAATAAGGGCACAGAATTCTACACACCTCAATGCCCCAGTAATAACTGAGGTCATTTCTGCATTTTAGCAGGGAGTGTAACTGACATTCATAATCATGACCCTTAATCCTCAGGAAAAAAACAAAATCAGGTATCAAAACTATATTTAATAAGGGAGAATATGCAGTGCACATTAGAAGGAGGTACCTGCAATGTGGTTAACATTTTAAAACATTCAATGCTTTAAAATTTGATGACATGAACCACCTACTTTCCAGTTGATACGGGGAAGTAAAATGTTATTATATTAATAAAACAAAAAGCAGAATCAAAAGGCAAAGCTATATTCCTAATTTGAAAAGCATCACTAATTGAAAAATAAAAAGACCAAGTGCAAAATGTACAGAATGTGTTGATTCATTCCTCTAAATATGAAAGCCTAAATATCATATAATGGTGTTCTAACAGTAGCAGTACTAAATGACCCTTGTCTTCTCTTTTATAATTGCCAGAAGAAAGTGCCCTGGGAGGAAACTGGTTCTTCCATCTGGGAAAGGATAAGAACAAGGAAAGCAAGGCCTAATGTAGGAACAATCCAAATCTAATCAGTTTTGCATTTTGCATTGGCTTCAAATCAGATCTTCCTACCCCTACTGGTCCAGTAGATGGAAAGCAGCACGACACTGTTTTTCTGGAAACAGATTTTGTACGGTGAGCCCAAACACACAGTACTTCATATCCAACTGGCAGGAATAAAACCTGAACAAGCTGCAGCGATTTGAGAAACAGATCTCATAAATTGAAATGAAGTGCCTGAATCATGATGCCCATCCAAACCCATACCTCTCAAAATGAGCTATACTTAATAAATTCCCTAATGATAACCTTCATGAATGTAGAAAACATCTCTTCAAAGTGAGAAACTCTCTCACTTTGCTATAATATGGATACTCTTTAAGCCCTAGAAAGTTCCAAAATAAAGATTGCTTCTCTGCCTAGTAATTTCTTTCAAATAATGGGCAGCACGTATTTGCAAAAGATCGCGCAGTATCTGTTATTATTCCTTGCTGAGTAAGGGCTGGAAGATCCCAACACTTCCTGGTGTTTCTCAGTCCGGCATGGTGTTCTCAGGAATGTTACAGCAGATGGGCCTGCAGACACCAAAGGTGCTCTGTCCTGGCTACTGAGTGACCATGAAAACAGGTTCTTCCCACAAGAAGAACGTATTATGGTGGGCTTCCTTCTACTCGGCATCCACTGCCTCTTTCAGCACTCCAGAACAAATCCCAGAGTGCCACGCTCTGTAGATAATCAGTATAGATCTCTAGTAACTAGTTCAGAACAAAGTAGTAAATATATTCCTTGAAACCCAGTGCTACGGATCAGAAAGCAGACCATAAAAAAACAGTAAACACAGATGGTAGCATCTAAAGATATCTTATTTAAAAGTAATAACCAATAAATGGAAGTGTTCATTTCCCTTTTTTTATTAAGTCCAGACACAGATGCTCCAATCTAAAATTGTACATTAATTACTTTGAGTATGGGCTATAGTCATATACAAAACAAATTTAAGATAATTTGCATTGCCACAGAAGACCAAACACTACTATGCCTGTCATCCCTTTGAAATAATAATTATTAAAAAGGAGTTTCTAAGATTTGTAAGTTTTACTCACTAAGAACATTAGTCAAATACATACATTATCTTATTTTATTTTATTTTTTGAGTCAGAGTCTCACTCTGTCACCCAGACTGGAGTGCAGTGACACACTCACTGCCACCGCAGCCTCGACCTGCTGAGCTCAGGTGATCCTCCCGTCTCAGCCTTTCAAGTAGCTGGAATCAGAGGCGTGCAACACCACACCCAGCTAATTTTATGATTTATTGTAAAGACAAGGTCTCGCCATGTTGCTTAGACTGGTCTCGAACCCCTGAGCTCAGGCAATCCTCTCACCTCCCGCGGCTCAAAGTGTTGGGATTACAGGCGTGAGCATCATGCCCAGCTAAATACATACATTATTATACAATAAAATATAACTATTTTCTCCAGCATTATTTTAAAAGCAATAAAATAAGTAATTAGTGATGCAAATACTAGCTTAAGCCAATTTATTACTACAGTCTGCAGAACTAGAGTAGCATAATTCAAAATTAGAATTCACTTCATGGCCAGGCTCAGTGACTCAGCCTGTAATCCCAGTGCTTTGGGAGGCTGAAGTGTGGTGAGTAGATTGCCTGAGCCCACGGGTTCGAGACCCACCTGGGCAACTTGGCGAGACCCCTCATCTCTACAATAAGTCAAAAATTAGCCGGGCGTGGTAGTGCACACCTGTAGATCCAACTACTTGGAAGGCTGAGGCAGAAGGATCGCTGGAGCCCAGCAGGTAGAGGCTGCAGTGGCCAGGAGCGTGCCACTGCACTCCAGTCTGGGTGACAGAGTGAGACTCCAACTCAGAAAAAAAAAAAAAAAAGAATTCACTTCATATACATTATGTCTACAATCTAGACAACTTCAAATAAGCCCAGAGGTAAGAGCTAAGGTACAAGGCCCACAAAGAAGAGAAGGTCACCACTGAGACAACTAAAACTCCCAATCTGTACACCACACTCATGAGTCCAGTGGTATTTTATTATGGGTGCATTTCTTCAAATGTTTGTGCATTACTTGCTTTAATATTTACACCCTGGAAAGGATCTTTCCATTTCAGTTTGATGATCTCATACAGCTTGAAAAATTGTTTTCTTTTGACTTATTAAATCCTTATTTTGATTAACAATTTCACATACTACTCTTCCAGCCTATATGTGAAAAGAGCCTATAATTTGCATGATCTTAAATTGACCACTTTAGCACCAAAATAATATGCTGTACAAGTAGGAAGCAACCTTCAAATGGCTGGAGCACACCTGCAGCATTCTTATGTCACCCTACTAAAGACATGATTGAGATCAATTCAGACATCACTAGTCACTTGGCTCCTTGTTCAAAATAACCCCATTGGTAGACAATCAGAGCTGAAAATATGTTCTGAATACCAGAGCTAGGAAAGTTTGCCCAAAAAAGAAAGCCAGCTGGCTAGGGCCAAAAAAAGTACCTTTCAGTATATGCCAATAAAACTTTACAGCCTGCCAAAATAACAAAGATAGAGTAATTACAAAGGAAACTTTGCAATTTTCCTGACAATAAACACCTTCTTAAAAAGAAATTATCTGTCACCTGGCCTCAATTGTTACAGCTGTTAATACTAGCTGGGGTAAATCTTGCAAACACAATTTATTTAAACCAAGTACTAATTTGGCATAACATTTTTATAATTTATGCCCCAAAATAAAATTGGGAATGCTCTTTAAAAATCTCTTGTAATACTTAATTCAATGTATATTAAAGGGGGTTCCATAAGGAATCACCACTCTTACAGAAAAGCTTCTACCCAAAATATTTTATTCATCTTGATAATTTTCATTTAACTCTATCAGATTAAGAACTTCCCAAAAGAAAAAAAAGGTGTATGAGATACAAAAGTGAAGACTGTGATGGGAGAGACGGGAGGTGTCCCAGTTTTAACCAATCCAAGCCCTTTTGTCACTTCTTAACAATAAATATTAGCTTAAAAACATTAACAGCACAGTAGCGACATCAGAGCAATGAACTATAAGTCTCTACTAACACAAACTCAGCCATCACCAATAAAACACACAGCAAAGAAGCCAAACTCTGATAAGAAAAACCAAGCAAGAAAGTCTTGGAGAGACTTAGCCATTGTCATGAAATACGGTAAAGAGACACCATGCAAGATGCATATATAAAGAACTAATCTTTACTTTGCGGGTATTGTAGGAACCAAACACACAGACTTCATTTGAATACAGACATTTTCATAGCTAAAGGATATAATCCCACGAAAACTATTATTGGAATGAGGAATTTCAGATTTATATAAGCATATTATAAATCATTTTGTGATTTATTGACATACTCTTTCCCCCCCTAAAAAAACAAATCTCTACTTTTTCACTGGAATCTAACTGGGAGTTAGGAATCACAAATGGACCAAGCCAAATTATGGTATTTCCTAAGGAGATTAAGAGATTACTCTTGTCCACCTGCACAGTCTTTAGAATGAACAGGTACTGAGAGGTACTCTAATCGTCAATATACAGCTTGTTGAAACTGATTGCAATACCCTTCCTGCAGGCAATTTATACTGACATATTTATACAAAGTTATGATTATATTTGCCTTAGTTGATATGAAATAGTGATAAATGGCTGTTACAATAGTTAAAAATATAAAATCAAGTATTATACAACTATTCATTAATTACATACACCTAAGAAATCTAAGAAATGTCCTTAATTTTTACCACATTCATATTAATCCAGAAGGATTTCTTAAATGTGTAGAAAACTATCCTAAAATTTTTATAATGGTTTATAGAGTTGTTGATATAACCTTCTGGCTGCTAGCTCAAATAATTTTTATTTCTTTTTTATCAGCTCTAGAGTCATTCTATGATACTATTCCACACATGCATCCTTGAGGTTACATGACAGAAGAAAACTCCACAAAATAAGATCATTTGGATCCTTCAGGAACTAAGCCTTGTGGATGGGAACCAAGATATCTCACTTGTTACTAAATTTGACTCTATAGCAATAGTGTCATGGCAACATTCCAATGTATATTTTTTACTTTGACTTGCTAACTGCAAATAAGAGGAAATTAGATTACCACATTAAGTATAAAATGTCGAACATAACTAGGTAGCAGTGGTGTACAGGTGTTATTGGAAACAAAATCGCAGCACAGAGGCAATAATATTTGAACATTACAAATCTTTTTACTTCTGTCTCGAGCAGAACATTTTGCAGTAATATCAAAATACATATTGAATCATACTAATTCTGGCATAATGCAAGTCTATGTTACTCATAATATATAGAGATACTACATAGAGAATAAATTCTGCATTTGACTTTATTTTCACATAAATTTCACTTAAATACATATTAGCTATTAATCCCTGTAGATTTTTTAAATTTTTTAAAGACCAGAAGGAAAATTGTTAAATGTTAAAAAAAAAACTAAGATGAGATTATTAGGGAGGTACATATCTTTTTAAATGAGGTGGTATATTTAAACACTCAAGTATTCAAGCATGTTTAACTGCCTTTTTTTAAACTGTCAAAACTATATTTGCTACTCTGTCAACCTAACACAACTATTTAATAAATTTAACTTTTTGAGACCCTTAGAGTTTAGCATTATGCCCCTTCAAATGAACAAATATTATAATGCCTGCTCTAGATCACAGATTAATTATAGGGGTAACTATTTTTCTGTAACTTGGTGATCAAAGAGGATGACAGACAATGACAGCAAATAGCATTGCTGTGCACCAAAACAATACAATGGAGGGGGCACATATGTAAAATGTTTCTTTTGTATATTTTTCTCTTATTTTATTCTCTGAATTATAATCTAATTCTTTAGAACACTGAACTCTGCCAAAGCGTCTGCTGTAACTCCAGGTGTAAGGTGCATCAAATAGTGTAGCCAGCTGATATATTAAGAAGCTTCTATTAGCATTTAAACACACAAAGAAGACTTATACAGTCCTCCTTTGTAATTGATAGTTCCAAGAAACTATAAAAATATGAAGATGAAAGAGCGCTCTGCTCCCCCTCCAAGGGTACAAACAGAAAAGATGAGCTTTGGAGAAACACATGGATACCACCTGCAAAACAATCGCTTGATCACAAACATGATAGGCATGGTTTGCATTCTCCTCCTTGCCCCTTTGAAGTAAACAGGAGCTTTGTAAATTGAGGGTGTGCATAGGGATAAAAGTTAAGTCAAATAAAGCCTGATTCTCCTCTTCTTCTACAATGCAGGCATAAATTCTTGGCCAGTGCATGCTTCTTTGAATCATGACATCAGATTCCACTGACATAATTATAACATCTCTGATACATAATGCATTATTTAGCATGTATCTGTTTTAAATATGGGTAAATACAAGGATGCCTATATGCTAAAATCATTGACAAACAGTATATTATACCCCTTTGTATTTTCTGTTTTACTTTCTCCTCCCCAATAACATGGTATCTAATTTCATCCTTAGAAATTTCCAGGCTGGTTCATTTGTTCTTCAGATAAATCTCAAATATATCTGATTGACTTTTGCTAATTCACAAAATTTGACTTTGACTTATCAGACCATCCCTGCTGCTATCTAATGCACATGTCTACATTCAAATATGGCACCCATGCTCTCTGCAGGACATGTAAGGATCCTTCCTATTTTAGAGCAATTAACATCTGGTCTTCATTTGACCTCATAAGCCCTTTCTTCATCACCAGGTAAATCATGGAAATTTGGAAAAGTCAACTGATGCATGGTAAGCAAAGATACAGTGAAAATTTGATATCAAGGAAGATCATTCCACTTCTGTCACTACTTGGTCAGTAATTATTTGTCACTTTGGACAAACTGGCCTCTGAAAACGCTAGTTTTGACACACAGCTCTGTCCGAGAGACAGTGTGGCATGGTGGTTAAGAGTGTAAACTATGGGCTGGGCATGGTGGCTCAAGCCTATGGTCCTAGCACTTTGGGAGGCCGAGGCGAGAGGATTGCCTGAGCTCAGGGGTTCAAGACCAGCCTAGGCAACTTGATGAGATCTCGTCTCTACAATAAATAATAAAAATAATAAAAATTAACTAGGCGTGGCAGTATGCACCTGCAGTTCCAGCTACTTGGAAGACTGAAGTGGAAGGATTGCTTGAGCCCAGCAGGTCAAGGCTGCCATGGCTGTAAGTGTGCCACTGCACTGCAGCCTGGATGACAGAGTGAGATTCCAACTCAAAAAAAAAAAAAAAAAAAGAGTGTAAACTCTGGAGCCAGATCTACAACTTGGTTGTTGTGCGACCTAAAACAGTCCATCTACTACTCTGTGTCCCAATTTCTCACCCGAAAAAAGGAGATAATAATAGTTCCAACTAAATAAAGATGTTTTGAAGATTGGCTATATTAAGGTATATATGCGTATAAAGTGCTTAGAAGATTTGGCACACAGTGAGTATTATGCAAGTAGTAGCTATTGTTATCCATCAAATAATAGATACTGGGTGAATAATCTCTAGGTTCCTGTCACTTCTAATATTTCATGAGTCTAGGTTTCTAGTTTCAGATCCTACTTCATTGTCTTCATGAGGCCTTTCTCAACTATTCCAATCTGTGTTGGTCTCTTACCAAAATAACAACAATAATAATAAAAAAATACTATAGAATTTAGTGTCTGTAAGAACCATTCATTTAATTTGTATTCAGGTGCTATTAAAAAAAATAGTTGGCCGGGCACTGAGGAACACAACTGTAATCCCAGCACTTTGGGAGGCCAAGGCGAGAGAATTGCCAGAACCCGCATGTTCAAAACTGGACTGGGCAACATGGCAAGACCTCGTCTCTTCAATAAATCAAAAAATTAGGCGGGCATGGTGGTGCATTCCTGTAGTTCCAGGTGCTTCAAAGGCTGAGGTGGAAGGATCGCCTGAGCCCAGCAGGTGGAGGCTGCAGTAGCTGTGAGCGTGCCACTGCATTCCAGTCTGGGAGACAGAGGGAGACTCCAACTCAAAAAAGACAAATAAGAAATAAAAATAGTATTGGCGTTAATCATTATCAATTCCCTATTTTATTTTCATTACACATCTATGGCACTCTTACTCTCTCCAGTTCCTTTGGAAGATGACAAAACGAAGCACTAGATTAAGTGACTTATTGAAGTCACTCAGCTACAAAGTGGAATATAGGACATTCAGATCCAGAGTCTGCACCCCCAGCCACTATGTCTTAGTATCACTCTACTGTACCTTAGCAATTTCCAGCATAAGCTTCCCCTTCCTCCAAACTTCCCAGGATGCTTCCTGAAGGCAGGAATCGTGTTTTTCACATACTTGTATGCAAAAGAATTGTATTCCCTATAAATAGATACTTAAGTATTTGTGTGTCTCTATCTTGGCATTATAACTATACAAGTAAGCCATATACTTTCTAAAATGGAATGACTTTCCAATTAAAACCATGGCTTCAAAATAGTTTGTTCTCTAGAACAAATTTGGAGCCATGAACAGATTATTTTTCTTTTTTTTTTTTTTTTTTTTTTTTTGAGTTGGAGTCTCACTCTGTCGCCCAGACTGGAGTGCAGTGGCCGCTCCCGGCCACCGCAGCCTCGACCTGCTGGGCTCCGGCGATCCTTCCGCCTCAGCCTTCCAAGTAGCTGGAATTACAGGCATGCGCTACCACGCCCGGCTGATTTTTTGATTTATTGTAGAGATGAGGTCTCGCTGCCCAGGCGGGTCTCGAACCCGCGGGCTCAGGCAATCCAAGATTATTTTTCTTAAAGGACATACTCAGAACACTGAGAACAGACAAGCTAACACATGAACTAGAGAATGTACAGGGTCTTCCACAAATACATAATGTATCTGCTGCTATACCCATACTATTTCTTCCTTTTGAGTTAGCAGTGGAGCACAATTGAGAGAAGGCTGATATTCACTTTTTGGAAACCAATCTATAAAGAATGATTACATCTGTCTAGGGAAGACATACTACCAGCATGCGGTGGCAGGAATGACATCATAAACCAAACTCTGATTGCTGGAATAATCAAATGCAATCTTTTAAAATTCTTTTTAACTGTATTCTTGACATTACTATTCTGAATCTTCATTACTACTACTGTACCTTGTTGAAGTCCTCTGGCCTCAAAATAGCACATAAATCAGGTAGAAATTGATACTGTCTTATTTTCACAGAGCTAGCGAGTTACTGCATACTCACCTATAAGCCAAATCCCTGACATGAGTATCTCATTTAATCCTTACATCAACCCATTTATTTTCCCCCTTTTCTTACGTGGCCTAAGGAAGTTTGGTAATTAGTTCAAAATCACAAAAGTGGCAACTTTTAGGACCACTATTTAAACTTAGAAGTGTCCTGCAAAGTTCATATGTTGCCTTGTGAGCTTATAACTACTTCTGGATCGTTATTTCAGTGCCGAATAGTCCTCTGGATGCCAGTAATTGCCTTTTGGGAAGGGAACAATTATCATCTATTTTTCTTATATTTAGCATGCAGAATCCAATTGATAATACTCTTAAATCCTCATTTTTGTTGTTGTTGTTAGTTTTGGGGGAAACTAAAAATGTAAGAATCTCTCATCATACAAGAATGATTACTTTAACACTTGTGAAGGACTTTGGGTCAAACACATCTGGTCCTACAGAAGCCCAGCCATTGCCTAATTGATTCATTGGAGAAATAGCTATTATATAAGGGTGATCTTTGGTCATTCACGATTTAAGCAGTCAATTACTTTTAAATGGTCTTCAAGAGGGCCACATCTAAAGATAAATTTCACTTCATTGCAAGGAGTGTTATAGCAAGGGTCCTGTGGATTCATTTTTATTATTTAAATAGAGATGATCATAAAATTAGCACTCTTCTAATATAGTTCTCATCTTGATTATTGCTATTTAACTAGTAAAATTTTTTCTTCAGGCTGAGTGAATACTATAATTATTATTGCTTTGCATTGTAAAGGTTGCCTCTTAATTGAAAAATCAACACTTTTTTCCCTCTCAATGAATACATCAACTTCAAAATCAACAAAAACACTGAAGATGCAAGCAATTTTGCTAGACCCACAAATTAGGGTGTCTTTGATCAACCAGAATTCATAACCCATAATCTTAAACATAAGATGCTAACTAATCATATAAGTGGGCCTGTATTATAAGTATCAGAATCTTTCCAGCTCAAAGTTTTGTTTATGAATTCCTACAGTCAGACAGACAGTAGGTTTAAACAAACAACACTTTTGAGATTTTTTCTGATAGTTTCACTATAGATATACAGTGAACTACTTAGTGTGATCAACAGTAAAATAGTTCTAACTATGTTGTTACGTGAAGTATAGTCATAGGAGAGTAGGTGTGATGAACATGAAAGCAAAAACAAAAACAACACAGAAAAGTAGGCCTATCAGAAATAAATGCTCTTATAATACATTATTATATAAATGGTGTGTGTATACATTTCATATTCCTGTATATTTTTGCTTAGATAGAAGAGAAGCTTATATAGTGCTTTCTATATGTCAAATACATTACTTACATATTTCATATAAACATATACAATGTTAAACAAACATACACACACACACACTAATTTAATACTCAAGTCATCCTGGGGGATAATATTAGTATCCCCTTTGTATGAAGGAGGAAACTGAGGCATAATGATGTTAAGTTGCTTGTACAAGGTCACACACCTAGTAAATGGAAGAGATATGAATTCAAGTGGCCTAGGTCCAGTGTCCTTCTCTGACACAGTACACTGTACTCAGTCCCCTGATAAATCTTACCATGTTTATATTATATGGTTTTAGTGTCTACAACATCAATACTCATTGTAGCATGAATTAAAAAGTGGTAGCCAACAAAATGACAAATGTACTCTTCAATTAATTTCAGCAAGTATTAGCAAATGTTTCTGGCCTCATTATACATTGCCAAAGATTAAACAATGTCCAAACTCAAATTTTAAAATTCTCTTTGGGAAGCATCATTGTTTTGCTAAGCAAAGGTTCAGGATTCCTGAAGTTGAAAACCTATTTACACAGAGCACTTGACCACACCTCTACAATTCAAAGCATGAGAATGAAGATTTCCATAGAGTCACAAGGAATCTAGGAACTGTCTACTCCACCCTTGCTTTCCATATATGCACTATTTTTGCATTACACTATATATTAGAGGAATTCTATAAATAATAAAAAACATTTTGATATATTTTCCATTTTTTTATTACTTTATATGAGCTTACAAATTTATGTATCTATAATATGCATGTGCCAATAATACTTATTATATGTATTTTATTCACCTGCATAGTCATAGCAATTCAATGAATGACAAGTTAGCACATTTTACTGGAATGTGTACAAGAGAAAATGTTACGAGATGGGTCTTGGTTCTGCCAGTGAATGCCTATCAGATTTGGGAGTCACACTAAGCCTGTATGAGCCTTGTCCACTCTGCCTTCATCCCAGGGTCATGATGAGAAGAAAATGAGACGTGAGATGTGAAAATGGTCTATGAACTCAGAAATGCCAAACAAATATAAAAGATTGGTGTGACTGCTAGTATTGTATTTATCCTTCAGTCAACAGTGATCTAGCACGATGCCTAGTGCTATGAATGTTTGTGGGCTTGACTTTTTTTCACTATGAAAAAAAAAAATAAACCATGGGGAATCTAACCCAAAGGACAAGTTGCATTTTACCAAAATAAAGATACCAAATCTTTAAGAGTCTAAAATTGCTATACACTTGGCAATATAATGAATATGACAATAAGAACATATTTTTTCCCCAGTTTTGTAATCACAGCATTAATGTCTGTTTACTCTGTTTACTGTTATTGAAATTTTACATTAGGACTTTTGGAGGCATTTTAATGTCAATCTTAGTCCCCCCAGAGTATACATATAGAGAGAGTATGTGTGTGTGTGTGTGTGTGTGTGTGTGTGTGTGTGTGTGTGTGTGTGTGTGTGTAGAGAGAGAGAGAGAAAGAGAGAGGTTTACTGACGATTAGAATTAGATAAAACATTTAAGAACGTATATTTTACATACAATTTAGGTGTTTTTTGTATTAGGTGTGCTTATACATATATCGCACACACATAAATGCATATGTCTACCTCTACCCTCTACATAACACTTCTACATAGGAGAGTAAGTCTATAAATTCCATAAGCACATTGTCTGAACCTTCTGAAACTGCTGTTTAAAAGCCAAGGACCTAAATTTCCACTTTGATCAATGGGACAGCTTTATCACAAGATGGGATGATTGAAGCTTATTGATTAGCTGATAACCTTCTAATGCACCAGCCTTTAATCTGTAATAAAACCACGAATGAAAATAGAGCTTTCAGAAAGGAAAATAGGTTTTGATTATCCTGGAATAAAGCAAGAATGTGGAACCTCTGGAAGGCAAAAAACATCCAGAAAAACAGAGCAATGTCATCCAGTTACTTGGCCTTCCCTACAGACCCGTGAGTTGAGACAACCGCATCACCTGACACGCTGGCACCAGCGCCAAGGACTAGCAAGTCAAATCAAATCAACATAATAAGGCTGTTGTATCCATGAGGATGGAGAAAAACAACCTCAAACAGCAGTAAAAGTTCACTTCACAGCATGACCGCCATTTCAAAGGGAAAGCTAACACTACTGAGAGGTTTGCTTCAGTACAACCCATAGATCTTGAGGGGAGTGAACCATTTTTAACCTAGTCGTGTGGCCTTGATAGTATTTGACAGAACTTTTGCTGACAACTCTGTAGCTGAAAGGAATTCTAAGAAAAGCATCTTATAGTTTAGGACTGAATATCAGTACTGAAAAGTTGAGAGGGAAAAGAAGAAAAAGGGGGATATATATGTCTTTCTAATCAAGATATATCCAGAATCTTGTACTGGTTTATAGATCTTGGTCCTATTTAATAGGACAATCTAAATAATAGTAAACTGAGAATTATGTGTAAGTACACTAACATTGATAAAATAGATATACAAAACCTGGCATAAAGATGTATTCAATTGTATTTATTCCTTCATCCAACAAATATACATCTATGCTAGTAAGGTAAGTTTTAAAATACCTTTTTTAACAAGAAAATGGGTGAGAAACGATTTCTTATTTCAGTGTCACAAATATAGAGAATTTGATAAACAAAAAAGTAAGCCACTAATAAATGAAAAGATCTAGGTTATTTGCTATTTTCTCAACACACAACTAAGGGCATAGAATCTTTCTTTTAAAATCATAAAGAGTCCAGTGACCTTCTTGGATTTCAGTTTATCATCTTCAACTTAAAGGTGTTGATATCATTAATCTACAATGTCTTTTCAAAGCTGCAACTTTGGAATTTCTAAGACTATTTACTATTACGTTAAGTATTTCATGAATACAACTAATACTACTAGTACTTATACTAATACCTCTGCTGTTGTTGCTTCTACTACTGCTGCCTCCAATGCCCATAGGGGTATGCCATGTCTGAATTTCTTGGTGTCAAAACCTGCGCATAAACCACACGTAAATACACGGGGTTTTCACAAACACCTCTCAAATTTTGAGTAAATAAAAGAAAATCTTTGAGGCATAGAAATGCAAGCTGTATTACTGCTTTGTTAAACTCTGGTGTGTTCACGTGGCTCTTTGAGCTATGGCTGCCATGTTTCTTGGCTTTGGCCCCCTCCCCTACCTTGGGGAAGTGAATTCTCTCTCTCCTCTCTCTCTCTCTCTCATTTACTTTCTAAATGAACTTTGTTTGAAAACTTAAAAAAAAAAGAAAAGAAATGCAAGCCTTGTAGCCTAGACCAGGATTAGAACAGTTCCCAAACACTATGTCCTCCCATCTTGTTTTCCCACAGCTACTAGCTACAATGAGATCACACAACATCTTTCTTGGGACCACCTCTATTAGATGGTTCTCTTGGTCTCTTACTCTATCATACCTTGATGAAAGAAATTTTCAAATACTAATGTCCTACAGGATGAAGGTTTTTTTATTAGCCAATTAGAATTTTTTCAGAGTAGAAACAATTGTGAAACTTTTACAAGGTTGTCAGGGAAGGAAGCTCTAAACAGATGAAACAACTGTGAGCTGGACATCTGAGTGGTATAATTTCAGGCATCACATGCCTTTGTTATTTGATTATTTTATGCCCTGAGTTTCTCTTTATGTAAAATGGGAAAAATATCAAGTTTTTTCAGAGTATTTGTCCTGAGTAGAGATTACTGAGAAATGTACTATGAGATAGGAGTATCAAATAATATTTATTACAGAGCCCTATTCTGATAACTGAGATTTGGTGCTAATGTTACATAAATGCAAACGACTTTCCAATATCTCTCAAAGAAAAATGAAACAGAGAAAAATAAAAACATATTTGCATTCCACTTCAAACAATTTGAGCCACCTGTGTATGGATATGTTAAAAAAAATTCTAAAGACTCAAAAAGCTATTCTTTCAATTCAATTCAATATTCAATGACTATCTACAATGTGTGAATCATGCAAACGAGTAGGACATGATCCATCCTCTACAAGCC
Source organism: Carlito syrichta (assembly GCF_000164805.1). Taxonomy (NCBI): domain Eukaryota; kingdom Metazoa; phylum Chordata; class Mammalia; order Primates; family Tarsiidae; genus Carlito; species Carlito syrichta. Next base: position 286,666 of record NW_007260368.1, read on the forward strand.
AATCAAAATACGACTTAAAATTAGGATGTAAATAAAGCATTATTGGCACATAATCATAATTTTGACTAACATAAACAAGGTAAAAGTGACATCTGAATTAAATTTTGAAGAACAAATATGATCTCAACAAGTAGAGCACAACAATACTCTGTATATAGTAATCACTAAAATTAGAGTATACAATTTTTAAAAAGTTATTGGAAAATCTTCTTAGTACCCTATCACAGAAATGTTAGTATAGGCCAAAGAGGTATGACACAGACACTGATAGTCATCATCCACTGGGAAATACAGTGGCCTCACCATTGAACAGAGTGCATTTTGTGGAAATAAATATAAAATTAAACAAAATCCAAGCACATTTCCTTCAGAATATAATAGATCAGAGTCTGAATACACAATGATTATGCACAGACACTGATTCTCAGGAAATTTCACATCACTCAACAAAGATAAATACAACTTCATTCATCAGTTATGCAATAAATACAGAAGATTCATGATAGCAAAGATATTCTTCTGGCTTATCCACCACTGTATCATCAGTGCCTACATTAGAGCCTGACATGCGATGGGGCTCAAAGCATATTTGTTGAATGAATAAACTTCTAGAGTCTTACAAACCTACTTAACATTGGTACAGACTTCAACTGTACAGACATACACACTTATTAAAGAAATAAATGAGCCGGGCTTGGTGGCTCAGCCTGTAATACCGCGCCTTTGGGAGGTTGAGGTGAGTGGATTGCCTGAGCCCGTGGGTTCGAGACCCACCTGGGCAGCGAGACCTCATCTCTACAATAAAAAAAAAAAAAAAAACCAGCCGGGCATGGTAGCACATGCCTGTAATTCCAGCTACTTCGAAGGCTGAGGTGGAAGGATCGCTGGAGCCCAGCAGGTCGAGGCTGCGGTGGCCGGGAGCGGCCACTGCACTCCAGTCTGGGCAACAGAGTGAGACTCTAACTCAAAAAAAAAAAAAGAAAGAAAGAAATGAAAATTTCACAAGTAAAATAAAAATTGTTACACTCTTAGGGTTCATTATTCACATGTAAAATCATAAAATAAAGATAACAGGTATGCATCTCATTTGTAAGAATGCAATAAGTCCAATTTTGCAAACGGAAACATGAATGCAAGATTCTGCTATAATAGATAAATAAAGGAGGCACCATAATTCAAACTTCTTCAACAGGATCTAAAAATCAGTCATAACAAGACTGTAAAGCCAACAACTAGGAATAAACATGAAACAGATCTCTATATATTTAGCAATGTCACAGCAAAACACACACACACACACACACACACACATTTTGCCAAACTCTAGATTTAAATCAGATTTTAAAAATTGCATACAAAACAAAACAATTGCACCAAAGCACTATTTTTTTTATCTTAAGGCTTAATCAGGTATTGTATAAACAAGATTTGTAATCTAGTTATTCCTGATATTGTCAGTAACGGAGTTCTTGAGTTAACATCGGCCTTATCTACTGTCAAATGCAAGTAGTGCCGTTGAGGTATAATTTATTAGATTCAAAAAGGCAATAGCAAACCAACATTTGTTTGAGTAGTATACGACATAAACTCATTAGGAGAAAGTTCAATAACAGACAGAAGCAAATATGCATTGAGCATCTTAAAGAGATGCTTATTACTAATAAAATGAAAAAACATGATACAAATAAAAACCCATAACAGTCACTAAGCCTACAATTATGACATAAAGGTCCACATGTACTAGTTTAGCTCAGATTATTTCTTCTTTTTATCTGATTTCATGAAATTTACATATTCTATGAAATGATGGGCCCACAAATATATTTATATCATGGCTGCATTGGCCTTAGTTTCAAATGCTAATAAATGATGTGTTAATTTTTTTGCATATCATGATATATAAAAGTATGTGTGTATATTAAAAATATTAGAACAAAAAGTATAATAGTTGGTTCTGCAAATGATTTCCTACCCTCATTCTTTACCTTGATTTTTCCAATGAATGTTATTTGTCTCTTATCCCTAATAAATCCAGTCACTGCATAACAATATAATTGTCAAATATGCAGTAATCTCAACCAAAGAAAGCATAGATCACTTCTCTCAAAACAATTTGCTACTAATTATAGCCAAGGTGAGTAGAAAGTATTTGTTGATATACTTCTTCTGAGCATGTTTCAGGAGTCAGTTTCTACATAGCATCATAATAGGAGCAAAATTAAGGAGGATACATAAAGTAGGAAAGAAAAAGCTGAAGACTTGGGTTGAAATACATCCTTTCAGACCAGGCACAGTGGCTCAGTCTGTAGTGCCAGCTCTTTGGGAGGCCAAAGCGAGAGGATTACCTGAGCCTGAGCCCAGGAGTTCAAGACCAGCCTGGGTAATTGGCGAGACCTCGTATCTACGATAAATCACAAAAACTAGCCAGGTGTGGTGGCGTGCGTCTATGTTTCTATAGTTCCAGCTACTTGGAAGGCTGAGGCGGAAGGATGGCCGAAGCCCAGCAGGTAGAGGGAGCGGTGGCCCTGAGCGTGCCACTGCACTCCAGCCTGGATGACAACAGTGAGACTTCAACTCAAAAGAGAAAGAAAGAAAGAAATATATCCTTTTAGCTTCCAGCTATAATAGAACAATGAGCCCCAGTTTTGTAGAGTTTTTAATTTTGCTTTGGTTTTTATTTCGAATTAAGTCTGACCTATGTACCTTAACAATTTCTGGGAAGTTATCAAAAACAAAATTTTTTGAGAGATGGAAGCTACTTTCCACTGGATTTTTATTTTCTTTTGAAAAAAAAAATGTATTCCTTATGAAACAAGAACCAAGTCAAAAGTTTTACCATACTGTAAGTGTGATTGTTGGGCTCTAAACTGTAACAGATCTAGGACATATGCACACCAGTGGAAGAGTAGAGCATCTAATGACAATAATTATTACTGGGCACATCTGGAACAGGGCAGGGTCATCAATGCCTTGGTTCTCGCAAGTTTACATTAGAAAGCGTCACAATTTACTAGTTATGCTTCTAAACTAGAAGTGATTCTAATCTGACAGAAATCTACAATCAGCAATGACTTTCTCATAACTAAGGACAGGGAAAAATAAATAAAGAATCAACTTTGGAATTAGAAAATAATATAACTTTAGCAAAGATAATAAAAAATAAGAATCTATTTAAAATAGCATTTTTATGTAGCCTTCATTTTTTGATTCCTGAGTCTATCTAAATAAAAAATGACAATGAATTACTTACATAAATTTTTTTCAGAAGCTGATTGTCTCTATTACATGATAAGTGACATCTGTATATGAATAGCAAGGTCCATCTTACAACTTAATTGCAAAAAAGACTGTCTTTACTTTACAATCAAGTACATGACAGGATGAGCAAAATGTCTAACTTTGTGTTCCATGGGAGTTCTAAAGTAAAATCAACTAACAGCTCTTTGGAGACTCAGGAGCCCAGTTCTAGACCTACATACAATGTCAAACTCTCACAGGACAGAAAGCCTGAAGCTGCATTTGCATAAGCTTCTCAAATGATTCTTATATATGCCCAGGTCTAAATAAGATTGGACTCAAGTAGAATTACACAGCTGATTACTGGCAGTAAAATAATTAAAACCTATCCAAAATGATGATCTGTCTTCATGGAGCAACAGGTAACATCTAAAACTGATTTGAAAAAAAGAAGTTGCAATACAAGCATATTATATTTAGTGCATGGAACAACTAAAAGGGGAGAAAAGGTTGCCTGTAGAGAGTAGGACTATGATATGTAGAGTTGCGGGGACAGGAAAAAATTGTATTTGTGTTTTTTCTCTATGAATATTTGATTTTAACAAAATATTTAAACTGTTAAAAAAAGCAAAAAGGACAACAAAAAATGTACACAAAGGAAACTTAGAACTATCAAAAGCTAGCTGATGCTAAGCTCTGAGGAACACTACCCTAGGTGAAACGCCATGCAACTATTTATCCTTTAAATGTACAGTAGGAGTCTGACTACAGTGACATACTTAAATATGCCAATATGCCTCAAAAAATTTTTTTAAATGAAAACAAAACACAAAAACAAACATTTTTTTTTTTTTAATCCCAGAAATGCAATCTCTCTTTGAGTATGTGCTTTCTTTCTGGTAAAAACAGTAAGAGGAATGAAAGAAGATAACATCTTCCTGACCAATCCTATAAGAAAACTGAATCAGGCAACAAAATTTCAAAATTAGCAATAAAAAAAGTAAACATTTTAAAGTACTCACTGTATGTGCAGAAATAAAATGCAGGAAAGTAACTTAGTAGAAAGGCAGAAAATTAAGAGAACAAATAAATGGAACCTTCTGATCCTAGACAAGTACACGTTCACACAAAATAAATTATTCGGTAGAGGTCTGAAATGTCTGATTTCAGTTTCTTTAAGAAGCAGATTTGTAACAGTAATCTTTAAAAAAGTCTAAATTTTCCACTTCATGGCAAAAATAAAGAAGAAACAAAGTCAAGATACTATTATTAAAAATATTTCATTTTAATTTACATAAAGAAAATGTCACCCATGTAATAGTGGTCTTAAACAGCTGAGTCTTCACACATGATTTATCTTGATTATTTTTGGATGGTCTACTAGTATCATATTGTGACTATTTGGTAACATATATAAGTTTGCAAAAGATTTACTTCCATATATATTAGAAAAGAGTCAAGGTTATTATTATTTCTTTAATAACATCATTCTAATTCATTTGCATTCCAGTGTGTCTTCCTGAGTGTAACAGAAAAGAACAGAGTCACAAAGGTCTATCCTGTTGGGAATTTTGCATAACCATGGGTATCCTCCTGGGAGTATTCTAGAACAATGTGGAATGTAAATGTGACCATCATCTATCATGTGAATCACTATAAGAAATAAAAAAATATGGAAATGCACTAATGTAACCAAATGGAAACAAAGTAGTTATAAAAATAATTCATAACTTTGTTATGAAGAACAAAATGAAAGGTAGTAGATTTTGAGATTAATGATATAATGAGACTTAAAGTACATAACTTAAAAATATAATACTACTGATGTAATTCAATTTAAAGTACATGATTACAAAAATTTAGTTTATATACTATATATAATCGGTATCTACTTCAGAAAGATAAGGTTCATCTATGTTTGAAATGTTATTTCTCTTTTTCTGAAGAGATATACTTCTTCTGGACTAAAGCACATCCTGAAGTAATTTTATTTTTTTCTAGCAGAGTGTCTGAGTTATGAAAATACTTATTGCTAAGAAACAGTTTGTTAGAACCGTGTAATTGTTTCTCTTAGCCTTCATTCATTTCCTGGCATTGACTTGTATGAAGTTGTTAGTTTTTACTTTAATGTCTATAGTTAGTACCCTTCAAAGTTAGTACCCATCAAAGATTTGCTAACTATAACATAAAATAATTGAATTCCAGATTTACAATAGAAATATTTTGTAAATAAAAATAAAGAATGCCCAGAAAATTTTTTTAGAAAGTCCCTAAGTGTTATGGCTTAGTCTCATTTTCACAATCTTTGATGTTCTGTTCTCTTTTCGTCTATATATATTTAAACATATTAGTCAAATGTATGTTCTATAACCCAATGTTAAAAAAAATTGCAATTCATTCTCCAAACTTTATTTATCAAAAGAGTAAAGTAATCAAAGCAAAGCAGATGCATCTTATTTCATTGAGGTATGTAAGGAAATCTGATTATTCGCGTTGAAAAAAAAATAGCTTGAGAGTTTATAGACGGACCGCACAGGAGGATGGAGTTTCTTTCAATGTCTACAGATAGGATCCCTCTGTCCTTTCTGAGCATCTCCAGACAAATGAAAATCAGACATTTGTAAAAGGCATTTTGGAGATCATATAGCCTATCAATTTCAATATTTGATAAGCTTCTACACCCAGAAATGCTCCATAGAGTCTAATCTAAATACTTCAGTCCTCTTTATAAATCATTTCCCTCTTGTTCTCCCTTCAGTGAAGACTGAAATTAGCTGGTCACCTTGATTTGAACAACAACCCCTCATGCTGTCAAAATGAAAACTATAAGTGCACCACCACTTTCTTTTTATTAGGCTATTTTTATCTTGATTTTTAGGTCTCTTTTTATAATTAGGTGGTTTGTACACATGGCCCAAAGCCATATTTGTTAAACTGTAAATATTCACTCATTTAAGTAAAATAAAACTTCACCACTCTGAAAATATTTTATTAAACTTTCATGGTTTCAGGAAGTTTTCCCTAAGTGAAATTATATGTGTCATTCCAAGGCAGGATCATATGTTACTACCTTACAAAGGGAATTAAGACTCTGAAGAAGCTTAGGAGGAAATAAGCACCAAGAAGGTGATCATGAACGCTATGACAATTTTTCTTATTGTGCTACTTATAATATGCAAGGCATGCTGAATGTGACCTGCATCTTGGATCCTCAAGAAGTTCACAATCTTATCAAAGAAACACACAAATCTAAAACACTATAATATAATAAATACACTATAGAAGATGCTGTATAGTACGTAAGGGCGGCAAGAAAAGGCTGAGAAAGACTTCAGATGAAGCCTAACCTGAAAAGGAAATAGAAGGTTCACTATATCACAAAGCAAAATTGAAAACTTTTAAAGTATAATGATAGTGTGTGAGGGCAAAAAGGCACCCAACAGCTCAATGTGACTGGAGAACTGAAAACTCGGAAGGGTTAAAATGAAAAAAATGAGAAAAGACATAGTGCTGGAATAGCAAGAGTTAAAACTGAAAAGGAAGACAAGAATAATTTTCTGAACAGCTAAAGAATTAGGACTTTGTCCTGCAGGAAGTGGAAGGAGAACATTAACAAGGCCAGATAGCGTGTGTTAAGGCCACTGCAAAGGGTGGCCTGGAAGGAGAGAAAATCAAAGGCAATGAAAAAAAGCAACCAAAAGAATGATTGAGAAGTTCAGTCAAGGCAGAACGCGGTGTGAACCGATGTAGGGAATTAAGGACGAAGGAGGAGCCATGAAATTAAGATACTTTTAAAAGGTAGGATTAACAATTTGGTTAGCAATTGGAGGTTTATGGTAAAGCACTGAGGTTTCTGAGTCCAAATATCAGGATTTCAGCTTGGATGGGGATACCATTAACTTAGAAAGGCAACAGAGGTAAAAGAGCAGTGTCAGGAAAAATAATGATTTCTACATTGCATTTGCTGAGTGTGAAATGTGTGGAGGCACTGAAGATTGAGGCTGGTGTATAAGTGGTGTTTATGCAGATACACAGCTGAGAGCTGAGGGAATGAGACCAAAGGTGTTATCTTTTTCTAATTTGCACAGTCCCTATTGGTGGATCAAGTAAAGTATTCCATCTGTCAGTTGCTGAAGATATCAATGCATGAGACATCACTATTCAAAACTGCTAGCCAATACAGTAGCCAATAGCCACACATGCCTACATTTAAAATAACCAAAATTAAATCAAGTTTAAAATGTATTTCTTCAGTCTCATTATTTATGTTTCATGTGCTCAATGGCCAGTGTGGTCAGTGGCCACTATATGGGGCAATACAGAGTAGATCATTTCCATCAACCCAGAAAGTTTTATGGGAGAGTGGTAGCATGAAGCATGCAAAGAGGAAAAGTTTGGAGACAGAATCCCAGCAAAGAAGAGATATACAAAGAGGTTAAGAAGACTAGAGTGAGAAGGAGTGATCAAAAGAGTAAAAAGAGAAAGGAAAAAAATCACACCAGTGTGACCAAGAGAACAGAATTCAAAGAGTCTAAATTCTCAAGAATAAGAAAAGATGAAAAGAGGTCAAATATGAAAACGAGTATAATTATCACTGGGTAGTTTGTTTTATTCTGACAATTGGTGTAGTATTGGAATTACCAACTTCTTCAGATGTAAAATGACTCAAGGAGATGCATTCTTTCACTCAGATGTTGAGTATGGCTTTTAGAAAGAAGAATTCAAGTGCCTCATAGGAAGGAAAGTGATTGAATTAGGACTGTTCTCTTCCCACACTTTAATAAAGGAGAGGCCTTGCCTTGGCCATTGTCCTTAGCAATTGTCCTTCTGGGAGTATTTCTAAGGGTCACTAATTAAGGTCTATATCATTGTTGAATAGGTTTCTTGAAGGCATATGTCAAATGCCTGTATTCAGACATCCAATAGCATCCTAATTGTCTTCTCAGTTCAGAAATAAAGCTGACAGAACAGTGGTTACCAGGAACTAGTGACAGGGGGACAGGTCATTATTGTTTTATGGGTACAGTGTTTCAGTTTGAGATGATAAAAAAGTTCTGGAGATGAACAGTGGTGATGGTTGTACAGCAACATGAATGTACTTAATGCCACTGAATTGTGCACTTAAAAATAGTTAAAATGGCAAATGTTATGGTATATATGTTTTACCACGATAATTTTTTAAACAAGCTGCATTATGTATTTTTAAACAAGCTGTTTTACGTAACATGGGAAAGAATCTGGAAGAAACCTGTCACAACCCTCGATACCTGAGAAATTTAAAATACCAAACATAAAGTTTCAAGTATTGCCTGTATACATCTGTCACTTGAAGTAATGTAGGTTTTGTATTAGACTTATAATATTAAGGTGTGAAAATATGGGTTTGAAAAGCTGTAAGGTATCAAGCATCTCTTGTTACTGTTGATATTGCCTCCTCTCACACTATCAATGGTCTGAAAAAATGAAACAAACTAGTTTTAAATATAGCTAATAGAACAAAAATGCATTAGCCAGTTTCATAATCAAGATGGCCTTGCCTTGATACCCTTTTTCCTTACTATTTGCTCCTCAAGTCAACAGCTGCTGTTAGCTGGTAGAATGGCAAAGTAGTAAACCCCGAAGCAACCTTGTTTGTATGGGCAAACAGCTCACCCTGCGATTACAGAGGATAAGTATCCCACAGATAGCTCCTCATATATCCTCCGACAGTCAAACCTTGGAGCAAGGCTCAGGAAACAGAACACAGAAGGGACCCTAAGAGAAGCCAGTGGCTACTTTCATTCGTGTCACTGCAACCAGGAAGCAGAAAATTTCAGGCTATTAATTAAATCAAAGCAGGTGACAGTTCAAGAATGTAAAATAGTACAAAAAGCCAGTGAATGTTTGGTCCAGAATCTTTTAACAGTTATATAACAACTAATCTCATATGAATTTTAACGCTCACTACCTCCCATCAGCATCCAGACTTCTCTTTGTGAACATGTTTGGCAAACTGGAAGTAAACGCTTGCACATTCCTAGATCACACCCTGTTTTCTCTCTAAGGATATTTACAAAATGTGAAGAACAGGACCATCTTCGGACCAAATCAGTCTTCCTTGCCTACTACCTGGAGCTCTGCTTGGATATATAGAAAACAAGGATTCTGCTCAAAATACCAGGATTCTGCTGATGTCACAACCTGACAAATCAAATCACATCATGCCTGTAAGCTAAAAAGGCACTGGCACAATGCAAGAACAGGCACTAGAAGTGGAAACCAACCAGAGAGAAAGAAGGAAACAAGAACGACAAATACAAGAGATGAGTCATACTATACTTACAACTTTCAGCCTGATAGTCTGGCACAAACTGCTCATCATTGTCAGGTACCTGAGCTGAGGAAGAAAAAAAAATTTTTTAAAAAATTAAGAGAAAAACTGCCAGGGCATAAGGAATGTCAAGCAAAATCTGTCAAGTACGATCTTTTTAGGCTGAGATCAAAACTGTGATTATTTGCCAATGAGCTCCTACTTAAAATAGTATTGACAGCACTACTTAGGAGGGAAAACAGAAGGGGATCACTGATATCAACTAGGAAACACATATGTGTCAGAAACATGACAATGGCAGGCGTAGTCCCTCTGAGTTTCACTTGGCAGATGGAAATAAAAGAGATGTAAAACAAAAGGAGTTACGGGATTTCTATTTCCTGAAGTTTTTCGTTTTGTTTTGTTTTGTTTTGTTTTCCCTCAAGAATGGAGTAAAAGGTATTTCAATTCACTCACTGCCAGTGCTTAAGCAGATCATCTAAATTTACCATACAGTTATTTAAATGATGAGTAGTTCTCACATACACCACTATGCTGTGTTAGAAATATCTGCTTTTGGTATGTTCCATCGCATGCGAAATACACCATAATTCAAAATGTATGCTCTAACCTTGGCCTAAGTATGCTACAGAGATTTTAAAATGAAAGAAGTGTCCTGATTTGAATCCTATATGATATAGGACTACATTTCAATGATTATATTCATACTCATAAAAATAATAAACAATAAAACAAATACAATCTTCTCATGCAAAGTATTTTCCTGGCGACAATTCAGCACTAATGAAAAGAATATCACTGTCTCATCAGTCCCAATGTCAAATGACTTTCCTATTTTTAGTAAAGAAAAAATACTGAATGGCAAAGAAGTAATGTACTCAGCAACCATCAAAACACAAGTGCAGTTTTTCACTTCTAAATGTTTCCATCACAGTTGCTTTAGACATTGAAATAACCTATTCCAAATGGACAGAACATTACTAAAATAAACTTCACAAACACACACAAATATACACACACATGCACATACATAATGTAGCAGTTAGCTTACTTTTAATTCAGTAAAAATATAATGGATTATCATACTAATTAACTTTAGTTATGAACTGATTAGTAGTATTACTTTATTGCATTATGTAATACTGAAACTTTTCTATCCATACAAGTCATATTAAAACTGATGTCAATTAATTCTTTGAAATGAGCCTATTCTGTATGAGGAATGCTTATTAAAATAAAAAGTCTCTGTTAAAAATGTTTCATGTTGGTAATTAAATGAGTTAAGAAAAAACCTATATAAAAAACAATTCAACATTTAAAAATTCTATATAAAAAAGGAATACAACATCCAAATTTATGCTTATTTTTACTAGTTTATCTAATGGCATCTTTTTAAAAAGAGAAATATTTCATTGAAAAAAAATTTATATTATTAAAAGCATAACTATCCAAGAATAGTCTTGCCTACTATAAAAATACTTGCAGCTTAACATTTGGCTGTTTTCTTACAATTTTCTTTTGGACTCCATGATTTATCCTTATTAAAGACCCACTCTATTTCTGCCACTAAATGAAATCAAACAAATTAAAAACTTTTCAAGTTATAAGTGATGCCTAGTTGGTCAGCCTATACTGGAAGAATCTTTTTATTTTCATATTCCACTAATATCTGACACTGTGGGCAACAACTCTAAAGTCTATGAACGTCACAGTTCTATGACATGCTAACTGTCTAACTTTGGGTAATGTAACAAACCTCTTTGAACTGCATTTACTCATAAGCTTAATACTGATAATGCAAGTTTTGGGGTCAGAATTAAATGAAATAGTCTAAACACAATGCCAGCTGCTCAGGAAATGATACTTATTTTCTTCTTCCTAGTTTTCCCACCCACTTTAGTCTTTCAAGACACATGCAGAAAAGTACTTCAATCATTACAGTGCCCAATTTGTACTTCTAATGATTTCTGCCAGAGAGGAAAGAAAAAAACCTAGCTAAAACATGTACATTACCATTCCCTTAGCTATTAACACAACAGATTTTCTGACATTGCAATAAAATTTTTTTCATAGATTCAAAATTATGAATTTAAAGAGAATACTTTAAAATAAGTACTCACACCAAAAAATTACTAGTGTTTTTAATAGATATTTAATACATAATAGCAAGTAAACAGAATCAAATCCTGCCTCTTTTGGCCATGATATCCACATGTTTGCGTTTCCTCTAAATTAACAGCTAAAACGATGTAACTATTATGATGCAAAAGTATCAACCACAACAATTACTGTGACTTTAAAAAGCCAACATTTACAATAATCTAATAAAAATGCAATATCTCTTTACAGGAATAGTTAAGAATAGCTGGTGAGTAACAAAAGCTATATGTTTATAACTAAAAATGCTGGTATGAATGTCCTAGGGGCCTAATTTTTTTTTGTAGTATCATAAGACAAATTTGCAACCTCATAATATATGTCACTTCCAGAGTAGCATAAAAATCACTGATGAGTGTATGGTGTGTGTTGGGATAAGTATGAGGAATAAAAGGCAAAATTTTAAGAGTGAAAGAATCTAGAAGTCATATCTCACAAATATACAGGAAATAGCTGCACACCAACAATTTGTAACAAGTAAGAATAAGAATTGCCATTTCAGGTCTAACTCCTTAACATACTGAATAAATACTTCACACTTATGCCTGAACATATTACAGAATTTTAACAAAAAACATATGACTCACATTTTCACAGAAGCTAATCTTAAGAAACTGAACAGACCAAATGAAGCAGCACGCTACTTAAATAGACAAAAGTTTAAGTATACCTCTAATTTCAAGTTAGAGTAAAAGGAAAGCAGTTAACTAAAAACACAAGTTGGATCCAGGCAAGGAAAATATGACAAAGTATTGCCACACTTGTATCATACTTTTTTTTTTCTTCAATTCAGGGGAATTCTGTGAAGGAGCAAACTACAGCTGCCTAAAAATTTATAGCAAATCATACCAACTCCAAAGGTGAAAATTAACAATGGAGGTCAACCCAAAGAAGGAAATGTTTATTTCACTACTATTATAAATTATGCTTGAAATTATCACCTTTGGGAATGAAAATGTTTCCCCACACTCTGTAATTATAGAGGAAGGGGAAGAGGAAGAAAGGAGAAAGGAGAAAGTATATACCAAAAGACCAATAAAAAGCTTTCAAGAAGATTAAGCATGTGGATTTTATTGGTAATAGCTGGAGTGGCTCTGTCAGTTCATTGCACGTTAATAGACAAGTTGCCATCAAGTCTCTGGATTTCAGCTTTAAAAGGGCACTTCTGCACTCTCAGCTATTTGCTTTACCTAGATTATTATCCAAAGTTGTTTTTTCTATTTTCACTCTTTTTACTGCACAGCAATACATATCATGAGAAAGAAATTCACAGAAATATTAATCATGACCTGCACATCACAGATTCATTAGCCCTCATATTTAATTTTAATATCCTTTCTTAACTAACAAGCATCACGGGGGGGGGGTTGGGTGGGCAATTTTAACTATAGCTTGCCGTTATTATGTGTTTTAACTTTCAAATGAAATAATCATCATTACTTAGGAAAAGGTAAGCCTTTAAAAGTTTTCCAAGGTAGGCTGCAGGCATGCAAAAATACCTTTATTCTTACACACTGGGTGCTTGTTAGGTTTTCTTCTAAAGCTAGGGAAAAAGTGGAAAAATTACAAATAAAACAAATGTCAAGTATAAAAGGGGTTAATATTTAATTAAAACCAGTTCTATCCACTGTAACAATGACCTGGAGCCAAACAAGGCAGAAGATGTATGACTCACTCTTTCTGCCCGTGAATGAGACAGCTGATCTCCTCAGCAATTCCTCAAGACAAGGAGGCAGAACTGGAGTTCTGCCTCCATTCACAAAAACACAGTCCAGCATGAGCCATGTGGCCCAACCACAATCTTTTCATGTCACACCCTTCCAGAGAGCTAAAGCAAGTAAACTTGAACTTGAAATATAAACACACCGATTTTATTGCTCTGTCTCAGAGCTCAGATCTATTAAAGGAACACATTGGAATAAATGACAAGTTTACAAAGTTAAATGCATATACAAACTCATATATATATATATCCCATGCTGCTTTAAAGGGTAAGTTGTTACAGAAATTTGCATGTCCAAAACTAAGGGAGGAGGGAAAGAGGAACAGAAGAAAGAGTGGAAAGAAGAAAGAAAAAAGAAACACTATTAAAGAAATGACTTATATTTCTTGTCTAGTTTTCCATTTTTTATCATAAGAATATTGTTGATTATTGTTGAACTTTGCAGCATTTCTCTTTGAATCAAAGGGTTAGAAACAATTTCTCTGAAAAATTTTGAAATTTTGTCTTAAATAAAACAAGAAAAAAAAAATCAGCCTTCTCACAGTGGCATTCTATTTAATCCTAAAATGTAGCTACTGGCGATGGAACAAAATAATCACGAGTCCACTAAGCCTAGTTTTATACCATATCTGCTTTCAACATTAAAATGACTGTACCAAAGTAAAAGCATTAATTAATGTAGAAGTACATACATCGTTAAACAGACACAAAAAAAGGAGACTATTTCCCCATGCCTTAAATACATGATAAAGACATTCTGTCTATAGACTCCAAAAGAAAGAAAACAGTAAAGTTTTAGTTGTCTTGTGTCTCAAATCAGCTTCAATCCTTATAACTGACCAGCAATGAAAACTTAAGGGAATCTCACAGCAACTAGCTGTTGTCTCTAGCAAAATACTTTTTCTAATGCTACAGAGGTCTGACTCTCTTATTATTATTATTTTTTAATTATAAGATTATACACAAGTTAAAGGGAACAAAGTTATACTATAAAGGGCAAGACATTTCCTATAACTGAACAAGAAAAGCTCAGCAATATTCCACTTATTATGACCCTCTGGAAAAATTACACTATACTACACCAAATTCAATTTTTCTATTAAATTTTTTTTCAATTTTAAAAAAAGGATGAAAAATTGTTCACACAATTCCAATGAATATTTAGAAATAAAATATACTAACTCTAACTGCTATCTTTAACTCAAGTTCAAAAGAGAAGTATTTATTTCATATTTTAGAGTCTTTCCTGGTATAACAAAGAGTGGGGTGGTAGCCACCTCCCAACATATACACATGGAATAACTGTTGTTCAATTCTAAGACATTGTACAGACTTCTGTCATTTAATACTTAATTCTTGATTCCTGTTTTTTGTGAACTACATCAAATAATGTAGTTTCTAAAGGCTTTATTCCTTACGGTACCACATGGGGGGTAAAATTCATGAGAACGTATCCAATTTTATGTTCCACTTAAAAAAGATATAGTAGAATATTTGAAAAATAAGAATGAGTGTATTATGACTACTGTGTATTGTGGATGCCATTATACATGGTAATAATAGCACATATTATTTAAAAGATAACAAAAATGATTTTGAATATAAATTCAGCATCAATTCTTAAGGCGAACTGAGAAGAAAATAATGACAGTATCCACTTTTAAGTCAACTTGACTGTTACTGGAAAGTCACATAAAACCAAAAGGAAAAAGAAATGGTATTTGCATGAGTTAATAACCTTGGGTGTAGAAAGCTTGCTCTTGGAGATAAACCTTTGACTTGAAATGTGGTGGCGGCATTAAACTTGACTTAGACCATTAAAAAGCATTTACTCTCATGATAGAGAATCACTGTTGACTTTTTTCTTAATATTACTGACTAAAGGGAACCTGAAAAAAAAAGTCTAATCCCCACAACAAAGTAAAGTCCATAGAGTAACTATATACTTACAAGAGATCTATACTGAAAAGTAGTTTCTCTTTGTGTTAGTAGGTAAGCTTTAGTAAATAAATTTAGAAGAATGCAATTCTTTCTTAACTCTATTTTTCTCATCTTTCTATTCCTGTCCCCCCATTTCTCCCCCCCCCACAAGACTCCATTTTAACTATGACTTTTAGGTTGTTAAGAATAATACATTACCATGATACTGATAGGATTGCTATTTGAACTCATTATTTCATAGAAAAAAATAATTGCAATTGCTTTCCGTTAGTAGTGATCTAATTCAAAAGACAAAGATTCAATAAAAAATTGTACATAGTAAAATTATAATATAAAGTAGCTAAGGTAAAATTTTAAATTGGCATATTCTCTGATTTTTTTTTTTATTTTAACTGCTACTGTGGTCATTGAAAACATGAGCTTTTCAATTTCCTTCAGAATAAGATGATTTTTTAAAACTGGGGTACAGATGCTGACCCCCAAAAAAACTTTAAATTGCACGTTAGTAGTTGGAAAGTGATGTTAATGTAGTTATATTCTTCACAAACATATTTTAGATTCCTGTATGGAAAATAATTTTTGGGGAAAATGCAAGTGTGTTTTTAGAGAGGATTTTAATGAATTGTTCCATCCTCCTCTCAAATAGTCCTGCTGTATCTATACATACTTCTCCTTAGAGATAAAACACATTTCATAATCCACAATAATTCACCCACAACTAATCCATATGTTGCACTTTGTGTCAAATTTATAAAAATTCTTACAGCAAAAAATAAATTAAACATGCTAAAATACATATATTTTCCCCAGTACTTGGGGACTTTTATAATTTTTAAAAAATCATCTTATGACACATTACAACTAACTTGGCTCTCATGTCTAAGAAGATTTTTAGACCTGTTTAACTTCCCAGTGGGATTCTAACTCATGGGAGAAACTTGGGTAATTGCCAATGATCTTTTTTAAAAGGGTCAAGATGTCTTAAAATTCCATGGTCACTTTCTTGGCTATGAGCATTATGAAAAGAAATATATAAACGGTCCAGAGTCTGCCAATTTGGCAATGTTTTAATTTCTGGATGTCCAGAAGGACATAAATGGACAAATCTCGCTACAAATAAACTGGGGTAATTTGAGGATCTCTTTTTAGCTAATATTATTCAAGACATGGGATAAGTCAAGTCAAAATGTTAGTGCAAAATAATACATTAAATTTCTAAAAACAAAAATGAATGTGAAGTCTTGCTACAAGTAGCAAAAAAAATCTTTTCTCACCATTAGGTTTTTAAACATCACATTAACAACTTTTTGTTTACATCATGATTAGCTAAATTAAAGTAAGCTATTTTGAAAATGTTTAAATTGTTCTAAAATGCAAACTTATCCACAGTTTGTAAATAGTAGCCCACCTGGGTATTCAGTAAAACACTCATGATTAATTCTTGAACTTACTTAAGCTTATGAATTCTTTTCTAAGTAAAAGTCCATGTTCCTCCAAATGCATAGGTCACTTTCTAGGTTTATTTTATGTAAAGCTAAATCGTCAGATTTGATTTACAGGTACATTAATAATCCCCGGTAAAACTATTCCCTGCAGAGTTTTAAAAGATAAACTTGGATAAAATATTCAAATCACTTATCCGAGTTACAAGACACAAAACAAGTCAAAAGTAAAAAAAAAAAAAAAAAAAAAAAAAACTGAAACTGATTATAAAATAGTAAGAATCTGTCACAGATTCCACATTTTACAATTCCAGAAACAGAGTTACTATGCACATTCAAAAATCTGCCAGCAAGTGTACTGACTTGGAATCAATGAGATTTAAACATCTTAAGAAAATCTTCCAGAACAATTAAAATAGATATTTTAAGTTATTTTGGATAAGCAAATAAATTCCCCTCTAAATGTAATATCCTTACAACCTTCAACTTTGCAAAACTAATAGATAAAAGTTAATACATGAGCCTCGGTGCAAATTTTCCAAAAAAAAGTTATGTTTGAATATATGGCTTATGTTGCAATAATAAGTAATCTATTACAATGTTTCATTTACAGAGACAAGCAAAATGACCTTTAAATATAACCAAAACTTTCATTAATACTCACCTTTCATTAACATACAAATACAATCACCCGTTCAAAGGACTACTAGGAAAGCTATTTAACTTAAAAGATTGATAAAGATTGAAAAAGCTCTTTGGAGAACTAGAATATCAGCAAAACAAAGAAACTTGTTTTACATGCTAACAGCAACTTGATCAACTGCATTCAAGACCACCAGATAGAACACATCAGTGTGCCTCAAAGTAGCTCCAGCAACACCTGGCTTCCTTTTAAAGAGACCCTCTCTCTCCTTTTAACCGCCTCAAAAATGTGTTCTGAAAGTTGCATGTTTCCCATATAATGGGAACACACAAATAACACAGTTATCCTCAAGGCTTATCTATAATTTTCCCTTTGCGTTTCCCACAAAACACATCATAAAATTAGTATTTCATGTCTTTATGCAAATCCAAAAGAAAAATTTCAAATTATGAATGCAAACAAAAGTCCCTCAATATTAGGCATTTATGAAGTTCTGTAAAGCTTGACTGAAGCAATATCTCATTGTTCTCATAAATAAAGTTGCACACAGTAAAAGATATAATAGATTGTACCACAACATTTTATGAAGAAATAATCCAAAATAAAATGAATCCCTTTAAATATCTCCTTACTGTATTCAAATAAATCCTAATAAAAGTGACAAAATAGCAAAGGTCAATTTTAACAAATATCACATAAATATTAACACAGAAAAAAACATTTTTAAAATCCTCAAATTTCCCAAAGATTTATTTTAAACCCATAGATTTCCTAAGTATCTGATACACACCTAACGTTCTGTGTTGTGAACAAGGTGGAAAGAAGACGCTTGCACTTAAATCTTGAAGCATCCCGTCCTGATGAACCCAGAGAAACTAATTTCTGCCATCAGAGAAGTCCTCCACCAGAACACCAAATAATGATATGCGCTGCTCTAAAGGAAACAGCAAGCCAGCCGGGTTCTGGCTCTAGGAGGTCTCTGGAGGTACAATAATATAAACCTGATCAATTGCAATTAAAATCTGAACAGAGGCTTAGAACTTGAAGTCTTGGTGCATTAGTTCTTGCCAAAAGCAGATGTGATTGTGAGCTGGAAGCAATTTCTCCTGGTAATTTGTGATGACACTGGGTAGTGCAGCCCCAGAGTCCCCAAAGACAAACTCATCAGAGGCTCTAATGTATGCATGACACATGAGGTGGCTCTTTTAGAGCTCAATTAATTGGGCTGAACATTAAGACAGCAAGTTCAGGACTTTTTTCCCCCCTTCTAGAGTTGCTTCACCACCCGCCCCTTAAAAGCAATTTTTGCCTTACCTTCTGCAAGCCATGTTTCCTGTAACTGACTTAGATCTTGAAAGAGTTCTAAAAAACAAGCCAAAGACATAAACATGAGACATGCAAATCTTTAGTCTTCCTTAAGTGCAAATGTGTGTCATAAAATTGTTATTAAATATAGTTCAATTTGCAGCATTAAACAACATTCATAACTTAAATATCTCAATAATCTTGCCTGCCTTTGATGCCTATTAAGCAATACTTGAAGAAATTCTTTTTTGTCAACTAAATCATAAGTCAATCATCTTTTCTATTTCCTTTTAAACAAACGGCTTAAGAAATAAGCTCAGGGAACCAAGCAATACAAATACATCAAGAGTGACAAAAAGGCTGAGGTGAAGGTGTGTCTAGTCACTAAAATCTTTCTGAAACATAATCAACTCTCACTAAAATAGTAGCAGGGGAAAGATTTAAAAGACTGAAAAGCATTTTGTTTAAATTTTCTGAATCTTATATAAAATGTAACAACAGTACATGGTTTAATTCTCAAAGTACTATGTTTTCAAGTTTAATGCCTCAAAACTAAAAGGAACTACTTTAAAACAAGTTTTTAGGAGAAAATATCTACATGGACAGATTTACGAAAAAGTAAAAAACAGATAATCCTTTGGCACCAGGTTATCACCATGTCCAAAACTGTGTACTGTCATGTTTAGGATGGAGGGAGGTGTCCAGGAAGTATTAAGATTTGAGGAAGTTTCAGAATTCAGTTTATCTAATTAAAAGTGCAAACTGAACTTTAATAATTAAGTCTAAACATATTAAGTTTATAATGAATGCCCACATGTGTCTAATGTAATTTATAATATATTGACTTCCCACTAACAGTTCATAAAAAGAATCTGCAACTTAATTTCCCAAGTAGTATTATAATTATTAATTAGGCCTTAAGTATGATTCAGTGAACACTTTAAGGCCTATAAGCAAGACATTATGACCTCACAATGTAGTCATCAAAATAACCCTTGAAAATTTTGATAATAGTACATGGTATTAGTGTAAAGGGGATGGAAAAATCAATCATTAATCTTGTTTAACTTGCAATAAAGTAGAAAGAAAAAAATAAGTCGTGTACATAGCTGCTGAATTTGTCCCACTATATTAGATATTTGTAAATCGTTATCTTAGTGTGTGGATTAGTTATATGCCATATGAACATGGGCATTTAAACACAAAAGAATGATTAAAAGAAGGATGTCACTGTTAAGGCTTTGTTTCCTTCTTTCATTAGTTTGTGACAGGATCTTAAAATATTCTCCAATGCAAAGTGTCACATTATGTAAATTGCTCCAAGTCAAAGTCTTGGTAAATTCAATAATTCAGAGTTTATTATTTTTAAGGTAAGATTGAAGTGCTCCTCTTCTTTAAGAGGATGGAAAGTGTAGCGAAAGAATGGGGATTCAGCCCAAAATCAAACCTCACCTTCTGAATCATGAGCCAGATCTCTGTTAATGAATTTTCTTTTCCTGACATTTGTTGGTTTCTCGTTACAATTTCTCCCACGCTGACTCTACAAAGGGAAAAATAAAATCCTTTAAAAGAATGTAAACCTCAGATGTCCACACACAAACACACACACACACACACACACACACAAAACAGAACACATGCATACATAATATAAGTCTGCTGGATCCTCTCTCTGGATAGAAAAATAAAAGTCCATAATATCAGTTCTAATACTCATCTTCTGCATTTATTTGACAGTGAAAGCTTATGCTGAGAACTCAACACCAGAGAGTTCTCCCCAGTGCCGATCCTAACAAACACACTATTTAATCAATCATATATTCATGGTATCTCAGCATCAAAACAACATTAAGCAATTACACTTAAAGTTGTTTTTAGGTTGGATCAACCCTAAATTAAAACACAGTGAATTTTATTCTCTCTCAGTCCCCCCCCAAAGCAAAAAGAGTGGAGAAATGAAAAAAGAGAGAGAGAAAATAAGGGGGAGGGAAGAAACAAACACCCCATATAAACAAAAAGTGTCAGCATTTGTCTCAACTTCATTCTTTTCAATGTGGCAGACAAACCCAGCCAAAAACTTTGAGTGCAGCAGCTGCTGCTGCCCTGCACCTCCTCTTCCACTCATCTTGGGCACTTTAACCAGAAAAAAGGGTCTTAAAAACAAAACTATGCCTTATCCAAATCACTGAAAGGTAAGCTCATTTTGAAGATTGGGCTTCTAGAGGCAGAGTCGCCCTACAGTGGCAACAAAGCAGATAAGTATCTGCAATCCCAACCCCCGTGCCCCTCCCTCCTCCCTCTCTCCCTCTCCCCACCCCCGTCGGAGTCAAGTTTATAAACAGCAACTTTCAAACTGATCACTCACATTGGTGACCATGTAAGGCACTTGCTGGTCATAAAATCCATCCATGCTGCTGCTCTTCGCAAATCTCAGCTCAGTGTTTTATATTTTGAGCATTTAGCTGGAGATTTCCTCGGGATCTGGACTTCTATCAACCTAGAGGGGAACAAGATGGCTTTTAGGCTTTAAAAAAAAATCATGAATGAAGCGCTTGAATTTGCATAGCTAATTACCCTCCGACAGTCCCATTCACAAAAATAACCCTCCCCTACACCGCCTCCTTCACCTGGATCCAAAGAGAGCCAAAAGAGTTCACAATTTACATATTTTCGGTAGTAGCAAAAATCCGAACAAGAGGCGATGTATTTATTTACACTCTCGAGGTTTCCCTGCGCGGTCGGTGTACCCCGGGCAGCTCGGATTCGCAAACGTGTGCAAAACTAGCAATGGCGTTCAACGAGACTTGCTTTGCACCTAACGGGACTGAAGAGACGGAGACACCTCTTTCATAAGGATAGTTTTGGCGACCCACAACCATGCAATTATCTGGAGAGACATAAAAAGTTGTTGAAAAGACCCACCTGAAGGCCACGCTGGGCGAACGGCTGCAAAAAATTCCCTCCAAATTTAATAAAAACATTAATTATTGCCCGGCACTTCCCCCTTGGAAGCCGAAAGCGCCTCTGACAGAGCTCAATTCGGTGGTTTTTCCTCTACTTCTCCTCCAGGGGCCTCCAATCCAAACTGATGGATCGCTGCCTCCCATTGGCTCCGCGTCTCTTTCACAAGATCAGATTTCGGGCTGTCAATCAGGCGGCTCTCGGCCCCTGCCCGCTGGTCTCCCGAGCCCCTCGGCCCCGGAGAGTGCTTAACTGGCCCGCGCCGGGTCCCCAGGCTGGAAACGCCACCGCGGAAACCTACTTCCTCCCTGACCCGCGGCGTATTGTTTAGGCGCTTGGGGATGCCGCAGCCGTGTGCATCGAGTCGCCGGGTCGCCTGAGCGGTGTGCTTGGTCCACTTTGGGGCTGATTCCCTTAAAGCGCTGCTGTGCGGCGCATGTATCGACTCCGAGGCGCGATCCACAAACCTCGCATCTCCTTATCTCCCAACCCCCCAAGATGTCCAGCCATTCTCCCCCGACCAGGAACCCACCTCGTTCCCCGTTTCCCTTCCCATTCTGCCTTTGGCCCAAGTTGCTGTCCCAGGTTTCAACACCCACCATGATGGTGTATCAAAACATTGTTTACCAGTGGTTCTCAACTAAAATTAGATCTGGGACAGAAACATAAAGACTGCGGAGAAAACACCTAGGAGAAGCAGAGGAACTGCTGATGAGGGGAGGTTGTGTGGCAGGACCGCAGTGCAAGCCAGGGAGAAAGTATTAACTGCGTCCCCACGTGTGCCTTGGAGAGAGGCGCTCCCAGTCCACGGCGGAGGTGGGGAGGAGGAGGCAGGGGATGGGATGGCTCGGATATCCCAGGGACCCACACGTTTCCTGAGCTTTTGTTATGTATACACGGAGGCGGAGGGTGTCACTTACTGTATTTGACGCTTCCACTTCCTCTCGAGCTTTTAAACAACCAGAGCCCGGGGTTGAGGACGCTCGGATTTCAAGGACAATAGCGAGGATGTTAAGAAGTGAGGGCTACAGCTCTGAAGCCACTTGCCCAGACACTCCCATGGGAGTCGGAACAGGGAGGCGTCCCTTTAAGAAGCCACGGTCCCGCAGGGGCCAGGAGGCCGCGGGGATGGGATCCGGGACTCAAGGGTGGTAAAATTCACTTGTGATCCTGGTGGCGACCAGAGCCAGAGACCAAAGGACGTTTCCGGCAGCTGTTCTGCCCGTTGGGAGACGTGCTGCAGTTCTTAATTTCTATTTGAAAGTTTCTTTCCTTAAATGGAACGTTATGGGGCACATTAAAATGGAGTGTGAGCGCACAACATTCCACTCCACTCCGGATCCTTGGAAGAGAGGAGAGATCTCTGTCAAAAAAACAAAAACACAACACTTTTTACTGGGGACACAGCCAGTAGGAATGGACAGCAAGAACACACTCCGTGCATTTCACATTTCTTGAAACTAGTGAATCAGACCGTTCACAACGCGCTCACCTAACGCCTTTTTAGCGGGAACTGCATTTTAACCTGGGCCTTGGAGGGTGTGCCTCTAGGCTGGAGCAGTGAAGCTCTTGGGTCCTTTCTGAGGGTGCAGACAGGGGCCCAGTAAAAAGCGTGTCCCACCCCTGTGTCCTCCTGGAATAACTCAGCCCCTGTAATCTGAGCAACAGTTTCCAAAGACCTTCTCCGCAGCCAGAGCCGGACGAGTATCCAGGGTAACCGCGAGGGGGCGGAGCTTCGGGTTAGGTCCCCGCGAGGTTCTCCTCGCAGCCAATCACGAACCGTATCTTCCCAGCCCACTGTTGTTTACTGCTGACCCCTCAGCGCTCAGCTAGGAGATTGGCTGCTTCAGAGAAGGGGGAGGAGTCCCGCCCGCCCCCGCAGCCACCTTTCGGCTCCATTCACAAAATTCCGGCCTTTCTGGGTCACGTGAATGGGGGCGTGGAGGGGCAGGGGAAATGACACAACAAAGGCCCAAGTTTCCCAAACCACAAAACTTTTTTTCTGCTTCGCTGCCTCCTCTTTGTCCCGTCCCCGAAACAAACACTAAAAGAGGAAAAGGAGCTTGGGGTCTGGGAGTAACAGCAAGAGAGGGGAGAAAAGTACAAAATTAAAGGAAGGCTCAACATGGGCAATAATTCCGGGGTGTACTTCCTACGAGAAAAGCTGCGCAAGAAGAGAGGGGAAAAAAATGAAAATGGGAAGGAAGACTTAAAGGAACGACTAGAAGTTTTCCTTGCTGCTTCGTAAAGTTCTTGCTTTTGGAAGTGCAAACTGTACGATTGCAGATGGATTTCATTTTTCTCACTTAACGTTCTGTAATTTTCATGTCTACTTTTGATCTATCCCACAGTGTCTTGTTAGCTTTTTAAGACTTCTTTGAAGAATGTTGCAGGTTTTCTCTGGCTGACAGTTTTCGTCTTCGTTTCTCAAATCCTCTTCCTCCCAGGTCCCCCTGTGCCCCCGCCCTCCTCCCTCCTCGGTGTGGACTCCTCCTGCACTGCGCGGCGATGAGCCTCCCATTTCACTCGAACTAGCGTGGGGATGGGGGTGCTTCATATTTCCCCTTTTTGGATTCTTTCAACGAGCTCGTGTCTTTTAACAACTTGATCATCACAGTTATTGAAAGTGATGTTCTTGAGTGAATAAGCAGCTAGTCTCTTGAGAGTTGTTTTGCTGAAATGGCATGAAATGTGGAGATTGACGTGTCCCTCTTGAGTGTGAGCGATTGAGCCGTGCCCTTTTCTTTCTCCCACTTTCTCGTCTGTCCTTTCTCTTCATTGATACTTACTGAGACACTGTCCCTTCTGTCCTTTCTGTGCCTTTATACTCAGGGAGACACTAGCTCCTAGTTTAGCAGCTGTGTCTTCTATGCTTGGCACTGGGAAAAACCCATAGTCCCAGTAGATGAAGACCAGTGGAAGGGCTGAAAATTTGTTTTTCAGAAAATGTACAGTAATGAAATATATCTGCAGAGACAGTTGTTGTATCTACAAGAGAGGAACGTACAAAGTTGCACAAAGTTTCCACTGCTTTCTGAGAATGTCTCTTAAAAATCAGTTTAGTAAATGCCAGTCCTTCTTGAATGGAAAATTTAATTTTGGCAGGAGTTCAGGCATAGAATGGCAGAGCAGAGGCCAAGAGGTTTTGACATTTATTTACTTGTATTTTGAAATCCCATTTGGATTTTGAAATAAGCGCTTTTGAGAGAAAATTTCCCCCTCCCCAAAAGTCCATTTTTGAGTTTGGAAAGTTCTTAACCTGAGCATAAAACTACTTAAATCTTTATAATCCCTTTGCTGTTATTTAATAAAGTAAAATAGTATTCGTTAATGACTTTTCTGCAGTTAACTTATTATGGCATTATGCTGAAAATGCATGTTGTTAAAGAAAGTGAATTTCTAAAAGCAGTTAAAAAAGGAAACAAACTAAAATGGTGCTGCTTGTTTTAAATGGTTACTGTGATTAAAATCAAATGAGATTTACTCAAAATTGGGTAGGTTATTAAGTAAAACAGTAACTTTTATAATTTGTTTTATTAAAATACTTTGTAAGGCAAATTGTTAAGTGCCTAGTTTGCACAGTGCTACATCAAATAGATAAGAAAAACAAGACGATTTCATGACAAAATTGGCAAAGGAAATGAGTAAGTGAAAATAATTCCAAAGGAAAACACAGAACCCTAACAGAATGGCAAAAGCTAGTTAGTGGCTTTAGTGAACTCTCACTGGGAAGAGAAGCAGAAATTTGGGGGAAGGGTGGTGGCTAGAAGGAGGTAAGAAGGGTATCAAGGAAACTGACACTGTAGACATTCCCTCTCCCATTCCCAACACTAGCATTGTTAGCTGGTGAATATCTGTAAACTACTTCAAGGAGAGGAAACAGAAACAGCTCATAGACATGTGATAAAAAATATATATATATATAATATATGCATATTTTATATGTATATAAACTGCACTAAAAATCAGGACATTCAACTGCACACTTAAAAATAAAGAGCATTTTTAACTCATCAAATTGAAAGAAAGTTTCTAATATCCAGAGATTTAGATTTTAGGATAGGGGCACTCATGTATATTACTGGTAGGATTGTGACTTTTAAACCTTTTTGAAGTAAGTTTACAATATCTTCTGGGCCCCAAAATGTAAAATATCTTTAGATGCTAAAATTAGACTCAATAATCCTCATTTGGGAAATTTACCCTACAAAAATAAAAGCAGTAGCGCATAAAAGCATTTAATACAGTATTATAATAGAGAGAAAAATATGGAAGCAAGATAAAAAAATCACTAAAAAGGAAATGAATTTAACAAAGTATAATACTCTCATACTTTGGAATTCAATCAGGGTTATGTCGCTGTTCAAAAGAATGCTATATACTTAATTCTCAAATTTCAAATTGTATAAGAAACTCCTTGTTAAATCAGATTTCTGCGTAGATCCACAGTTTCTAATCAAGTAGGCCTGACTTGGGGTGCAGGAAACATCACATGGAAATTATGTTGCAGAAGGTTTTGTCACAGTTGGTCTATTGACGTTTCTGAGCTAGGTTCTTTACAAGAAGTCCAGAGGAGGCCTGCAGTGTGTGCTAATGCAGACATGTTTTGCTTGCCCCACATGTTGACCCTCATAGAAAATTCATTGTCAATGTCTA
This sequence comes from Carlito syrichta, assembly GCF_000164805.1. NCBI lineage: Eukaryota > Metazoa > Chordata > Mammalia > Primates > Tarsiidae > Carlito > Carlito syrichta. The sequence continues at coordinate 313,041 of NW_007260368.1, forward strand.
AAATTCAGATTACACATAAAAATCCAGACTTTCATTGTTGCTTGAAAAATCAGAGAATATGATCATACTGAACCCAAGTTCCCACCAAAATAACTGTCAACAACTGAAGCTGATGTAAAGAAGTTGTACAAAGGATCATAGGATCTCAATTTTGCCACTCCCAACCCTTGTTTCCCTTGTTTATGTTACCAACCTTACCTCCATAATGATTTGCATATCAACCATAATTAACATGTGTCATAGCATGTTAAGTGAAAAAAAGCAGGAGACAGAATGCACAGTATCATATTCCCTGTTTTTGTTCAAAGGAAAACAAAATAGTATACATAAAGGTGAATGTATATACACTTAAATATGTACACATTCTCAACCTTTGCTTATAATTGTTGCTCTTTAAGGTGTATATTTTATTGTTAATCACATTTCTCCCATTATTTTTAATTTAAAAGTTATATATCTGTGTATGGCTGCAGTCCTTAGGAGGGTCAAAAACCATCTTAACATCTAAGAACCATCCATCTAAGAACCAATTTTTAACACTTGGGGGCAATATCAATCCCATTGAGGATTATGAGATTTACCTATATATTTTTCTTTTTATGCATACAATATTTACCTATAAATATTGAATGTTTTCTGAACAAAATAAGTGATGTGAAAGGATACACATTCATCTTTTATTGTAAGTTACATTTGCCTCTAGTAGGTTGGATTGAAAATGAGAAGTGAATGATAATGATTTATTTTCTAATACTTAATATGGTTTATTATAACATGCACGTTTCATAATATTTTTTTTCTCAATCCACTAAGAAGAGGGACAAGTTAGTAGTTTAAATTAGTGTTGGTTTTGCAAAGACAACAGAAATTTGTATAGAACAGCAGTATATCTAGGTAGTCATGGGTCTTAATTTCTGAATGATACATGAAGTTGGGAATAACTAACAAGCAAGAACAAAACAAGAACTTTCTACCATCCTTTAGAAATAGGATCACTTTTCTTTTAGGATGAGTTTGGTGACTTTAAAATTAAACAGTAAAACATCAACAAACTTCACCCATCTCCACCTCCTGTAGCTATTTTCTGGACAAGAGTGGGAGATACAGGTGTGGTTGCTATGGTTTCTTCAAAGGTAAAAGACAAAGACAAAAAAAGATTCCAAGATTTCATTTTAAAAGAGAATTTCATACTCCTGAGTTACAAATTGACTTAGAAGAATTGAAAGCACTAACAGTAAAGTTAACCTTTTATATGTATTAAACATTAGAAGGAATGATATTTCTAGACAGTATTCCCAAAGTACCTCCTCTGTAAAGTCTTTCTGGAATAGATTTATTTTCCCTGGCTCCTAACTCCAAAGTAACATTAGGGAAATTTCCTCTTGTGGACTTTCGAAACTGACATTTCTCCATAGCTCTAAATTCTGTATAACTATTTATTACTACCTTTTCATTTTGATAAATTTGTTTAGGTTCTTGTATTCTTAGGCACTGCCACATACAAGCATTAAGGATTGTTTTTGGATGAATGAATCAAAGAATGAATAGCAAGTTTTTGAACTGCCCTCCACACAAATATAAACTAATTTTATATATTAACCTAAGCAATGTTTGTAGACAATGACTGTTCTGAAAGCAAGAAACAAAAGTGACTAGACAACTGAACAGGGCTGAATACCTGAGTGCAAATAAATTTTAGTTTAAAATCATTTTTGTTCTTGAGAGTAGATCTCAAATGTTCCTCACCACACCTGCCCCCCAAAAAAGTAGCTATGTGAGGTGATGAATATGTTAATTTACTCGATTGTGATAATCACAATGTATATGTACAGTCATGAATAACTTAATGATGGGCATATTTTCTGAAAAAAAAATGCATGTTAGGCGATTTTGCCTTTGTGTGAACATCATAAGGTGTGCTTACACAAACCTAGATGATATAATTTGTAACACCTTTGCTAGATGGTAGAGCCTATTGCTTCTAGGCTAGAACCATGTATAGCATTTTACTGTACTGGATACTGTAGGCAGTATCTAAATATGTAGCATGTCTAAACATAGAAAATGTACAGTAAAAATGCGATATAAAAGAGACTCAGTGGTACATGTGCAGAGAATACATACCATGAATGGAGTTTGCAGAACTGGAATTGACCCTGTGTGAGTTAGTGAGTGTGTTTAGTGAATGTGAAGGTCTGGGGTATTACTGGACACTGCTGTAGACTTTATGAATAATGTACACTTAGCTACACTAAGTTCTTTTGTTTACATTTTCTTTCTTCAGTAGTAAAGTAAATTCAGCTTACTGTAACTGTTTTACTTTATAAACTTTTTTTTTTTTTTTAATTTTTGGGCTTTCATAATAATACTTAGCTTAACACCCAAACACGTGTACAGCTGTACAAAAGTATTTTATTACTTTATATCCTTATTCTACAAGCTTTGTCTATTTTTAATTTTTTTGTTTTTTACTTTTTAAACGTTTTTCTTAAAATTTAGACACAAACACACACAGTAGCCTAGGCTTTCACAGGGTCACGATCATCAATATCACTGAGTTCCACCTCCACATTTTGTCCCACAGGGAGGTCATCAGAGCAGTAGCATGCATGGCACTGTCATCTCCTATGATAACAGTGCCTTCTTCTGGAACACCACCTGAAGGACCTGTCAGAGGCTATTTTATGGTACATTTTTGTTCTGTTAATATGTAAAAGGAAAATAAAATAACGATGAAAAGTGTAACATCGTAAATATGTAAACCATTAACATAGTCATTCATCATTAAGTATTGTATGCTGCACATAATTGTATGTGCTCTGCTTAGATACAACTGACAGCACAGTAGGTTAGTTTACACCAGCATCATGAGTGAGTAATGCTGGTGTAAGCAAACCATAAACATGTCAATGATGCTTGGCTCTATGATGGTACACCCACTAGGCAGTAGGAATGTTTCGGCTCCATTATAATCTTATGGGACCACTGTTACATATGCAGTCTGTTGTCAACTGAAAGTTTGTTATGCAGTTCATGAGTGTATATCAAACACCACATCATATACCTTAAAGACAATCTTTGTCAGTTGTGCCTCAATCAAGTTGGAAAAGAGAAAGAAAAAAGTTTGTTCTTAAAATCATTGTAGAAATAAAGTTAAAAGCTGCACTGAACTAAATATATTTCTCTAATGTGTAGATTTATTTCTTCTGTTTTGGCAGAGAAACACTTTGTGATTTCTGAGGATGTGATATTTATGTGACCAAAGGAAAGTATCTGAGGTACATAATTTAGAGTCATAACTTGCTCTAATGCAATCTTTCTTTCTCTTTTTTTTAACTTATAAAGAGTTTGAACTAGATGCCCCTGTGTTCCCTTATAAATGAAATCCCCTGATTTTCTTATTTTTAATCACTGGTTATGTTGAGCTCACTGATCAGTGTAGTGGAAAGAGGATTTGGCATCAATGATGGATTTGAGTGTAGGCTCCAATGACCAAACTACTTCATCTCTCTGAGTCTCAGTTTCCATATCTTTATAATGGGTACACAACCTATTTTCCAAAATTGCTCTCAGGAGAAAAGGAGACAATGTATTTAAACTGCCTAGCAGGGTTAGTACTCTATACAATCTGCCATTCTCATTAGCAAAACTTATTTCTATTAAATGACAAAAAACTTTTCTTCTCTAGGTTGGCCTGATGTGTTTGAGATCTACCCATATGACCTTCTCAATGGCTTTTAGGACTGTCCTTTACACCTGGGAACAGCCTGATATCCTGACTATGTTTTTAAAATTTTTCTAACTTCCCATCCATGCAGAGGCCAATTCTTGGTTTCCAATACTCACCTTGCTCAGATAGGGGATTGACACATTAGCAGAATACTCTCCCTAGTATCTAATGGTCAGCTGACTTGATGCCTGTCATAGCATACCAATTATACTGTAGTTGAGATTTTCTTACTGATTTCAAAATTCTGGCACAACAGGAGAAATAGTCTCAAGAACATAAAACATAACAGTGGTCCAAAACCAAGCAGTTTCTGAAAAGGGGGCGAAAAATGACTTCATGTCTATTACTTCCTTAAACCCTAGAAAGTATTCCCTGAATGAGGGTCACCAATGACATTTAAGTCAGTTTCTTGATATTTGAAGAACAATGTGTCTTTGAACTTTGTAATAGTGATTTCACTTCTTTGTGATCTTCCTGAATTCCCTTTCATATTTAAAGTGTTCCTTTTGTCCTGAATTTCTTCTCAAGTTTAAAAATAGCCATTTGACTATAGGCATTTCATGTGAGCACATCAAAGAAAGCTACAAATCTTCTTTGTATCTGTATGACATACTCTAAATAAAATTCAGATTTTTGTTCTTGATTCACTGTTATTTTGTAAAGCCAAATTACTCCTTATATCTATTGTGCTGTATTGCATCAATGCTGGCTGGTATATCAAATATATTTGGAAACAAATGATCCACCCAAAAATAAGTTATTTATGAATGAAGCAAGATTCTTACCTTTGTTAGGAAAAATTTGTACATGACATTCTTAACAACATGTGCGTCAAAAAAAGAAGGCAGCATTTTTAGAAAGGTATTCAGGAAGCAGAATCCCATTGCTTCAAGTACATGTATGGATGGGACCTAAAAATAATCTTTGCATTTAGAGTTGAAAAAAAGATATTCTTTTCTATACGTACACATTGTCACACCTACTCCTTCTAAAATCTACTCAGAATTCTTAAAATAATAAGTGTTGTCAGTTAAAATAGAGGAAAAGGCCATGACATTTATTATAAATACCTCTTGCTACTTGACTCATTCCTGATGTCATGGGGGATATCAGTGCTTGGATTCTGAATTCAGTCTTAGAACAGGAAGAGGCATCAGAAGCTTGTCTAGTTTGCTAACAATGCTATAACTACTCTTCTTTTCCAACACGCAGAGCCATACTCAGTAAGAGCTTGTCAATTCTTACTTAAATCTTCAATATGTTATCACTGTCCAAGAGCACTTTAAATGATTATTTCTCAAACTATCTGCAATGAATGACCTTAATGTGTTAGCTACCTGCCACTGAGTTTCAAGCCATCCAAAAATGTAGGATCTTAAGTTAATCCACATTTTAATCTCAAAGTTTCTGTGACTCAGGAATCTAGGTGCAATTTAGTTGGGTGTTTCTGGCTCCTGGTTTCTCCTGAGGTAGGAGTCAAGCTGTTGAGTGGGGCTGCAGTCAGTTACCTGGGGCTGGGAAATCTGCTTCCAAGCTCACTCATGCTGTAGTTGGCAGATCTCGGTTCCTTGATGACTGTTGGCCAGATACTCTTCCAATTTTTACCATGTGAGTTTCTCTGTAAGACTGCTGACAACATGGCCTCCCCAATATGAGGAAGCCAAGAGAGAGAATTCAAGATGGAATCTCTAGTCTTAGATCACATCATCTAGGAAGTGACTTACCATCACTTCCACCGTATGGTATTCATCACTTAGACCAATCTTCATGCAAAGTGAGAAAAGGACAACACAGGTGTGAATACTAGGAGGTGAGCTCCTTGGTGGTCATGTTGGAAGCTGACTAAAGAACTTTTTTCCTTTTAAAATGTTCAATTCATCACAGAATGAGCAAATTTATTTGCTGTCCTTGTTTATGCAAGACTGCTTCCACAATTAGACCTAAAATTACAGGAGAATGGGAATTTTATCTTATTCATGATTGTATTCCATCATTTAGCAGAGTGGTTGTCACATAGTAGATATCCAGTAATAATTGGTTGATGGAATTAATTAATAAGCACACTATTTTTTCTTTTTTTTAAAATCGAAGTCTCACTCAGAAGATTCATTCAGGTCATCTTTCTGCTTCAGCATTCCAAGTGACTAGAACTACAGGTGCCCACCACCATGCCCAGCTGATTTTTTTTTTTTTTTTAATTTATTGCAGAGATGATGTCTCTCCAAGTTGCCCAGGCTGGTCTCGAACCCAGTCTTCTCATCTCTGCCTCCCAAAGTGCTGGGATTACAGGCATGAGCCACCATGTCTGACAGCACACTCTATTTTTAAAACTGCTAAAACAAAGGAAATCCAGAAATTCGAGTTACAATATAGATAGGGACTTAATATCCTGGGACCAGAATGTGTTTAGTTACAACTGAACAAAATCTTTAATGCTAAAGTTTAAACTTGTTTTCTCACATTAAATCCCCTATTCAGTGTTCATCATCTGCCATGTGCAGGCATTGTGTCATATTAGGAAAGCACAGATAATATAGCATTGTCCCCACCAAATCAAGAGCATTTACTAAAAGTAGATTAAAATCACTGAAAAGCATCTCTTCAGAAAAACTTTCCGTGATCTCCCTCATGTTTCCTCTGATAAAGAAAAGTCACAAAGCCCCAAATGGAGCCACTCATGCTACGTTTCCACATCACCAGTTGAAACCTAAATTATTTACTTGTAAGATTTGATATCCAAGACTTCAGGAGAGAAAATGGGTGCCATGACTCACACCTGTAATCCCAGTACTTTGGGAAGCCAAGGCAAGATGCTTGCTTGAGGCCAGGAGTTTGAGACTAGCTTGGGCAACATAGCGAGACCTCATCTCTTAAAAAAAAAAATCAGGAGAGAGAAGATAGCCGACCTTATTAAACCAACAAGTTTTGCTCACATTTCTGCAAGTAGAGTAACATTGAACTACCAACTGCTATTTGTTCCCTTTTCCTGCTTTCCTTCCCTTTTTTCTGCCTGTAAAACTCATCCACTAGAGTTAGCTTATCAGACCTCCTTTCTACTTTGTAGATAGGATGCTGCCTGATTCATGAATTACTAAAAAAAGGCCAGTTAGATCTTTGAAACTCAATTTGTTGAAACTTTATTCTTTGATACCCCTAATCTAGTCAGTCACTAACATATTAATCTGTTTTATTTTAGTCACAGGACTTGGCCTGTTCAAAGCAAGATGGAATCTATTACTCTTTTCTATAAATCCTATCTCAGATCATCCATGACAAGGTGTAAAATTTTGCTTTGTTTCATTTATACTTTCATTTAAGGTCTTACCTCTCAACATTTTGATTGTTGTTTTGTGTTTACTCTGAGTCTTCTTCCATCTCTTTAATTTTTTTATTTATTTATGTTTTTTAAGCTGTGACCCACAATATGAACACATGCTTCTTGTGTTTGTTCAGTATTCTTCCTTTATAATTTACATTACCTGACTTAGTTTAGAACTCGGTGACATCAATGGGAGTTTTGCATAAATAAGGCCTGCAAATGAATCTGTTCAAATTAAATGGAAATTAAAGAGGCATCTTCAAGGACATTTGTTCTAAAAATTGATCTGCTTTGCAATTAGCCTCATGTTAAATTATTTTTCAGAATTCATGGAAATAGCAGGTAGCCCATTAGCCCAAGATGAGTAAATAAACCATTTCCTTGGAACTTATAAAAATTTTGATGGGAGAAGTATTTTAAAAAACAGAATTTTGTTTGTTAATTTTTAATTGTTCATTTGTAAAATGTGAGGAATGGTGAACATTTATTGGAGTTCTGCTCTATGTGAGACTGTGAACTAGACACTACATGTACTGCATAAATTCTCTCCAGTAGGATCTCTAGAATAGCTCTGCCACAGACAGCATCTAGTGTTCATTTTATAGTAATGGAAACGGATGCTCAAAATCATGAAAGAATTCTCCCAAACTCAATGGGACCAGTCAGTGGAGAAAAAGAGCCCCTCCAGACTATGAACAACTGGTTGTTGGATAATTACTCAGGTCTGGTTTCAAGCCCATTCTTATGTGCAATCTGGATACCTGTGGTTACACAATAAACAGGACACAGTTTCCCAAAGTATGTTTTGAGGGAAGGATACTGTCCTGGAATGTGAATAAATATTATCTGGAAATTAAAAGCGAAAAGTTGCCAGGTTAAGTTTGAAAATTTGAGGAATGCTGGACTGGACATAATTAAGTTAATTTTACTTTTATTTGCTTATTTATTTACTTAATTGATTTTAAACAAAATTAAACAAACAAACAAAACCTTCTGTCACTTATAGGAAACTTCAATGTGAGGGGGACCAAAAAACAACTGTCATTTATTTATTAACAACTGTGTATTTATTCTTACATGTTTAAACTTCAACCACCTTCACTCCATTTGATGCAATACACCTATCAAGATGCTTTTTTCCCACTGTTCAAAACAGTTTTTGAACTTGTCAATTTTGATGCCTTTCAGTGGTTCTGCTGTTTTATTTCACCTTTTCCACATTGACAAAACGTTGCCCTTTGAAGATGTTTTTCCTTTCTTTTTTTTTTTTTTTTTGAGTTGGAGTCTCACTCTGTCGCCCAGACTGGACTGCAGTGGCCGCTCCTGGCCACCGCAGCCTCGGCCTGCTGGGCTCCGGCGATCCTTCCGCCTCAGCCTTCCAAGTAGCCAGAATTACAGGCGCACACTACCACGCCTGGCTGATTTTTTAATTTTATTGTAGAGATGAGGTCTCGCCTGCTCAGGCGGGTCTCAAACCCGCGGGCTCAGGCAATCCACTCACCTCAGCCTCCCAAAGGCACGGGATTACAGGCTGAACCCCCGAGCCCGGCTTGAAGATGTTTTTCATCCAGAGAAACAAAGTCGCTCAGGGAAAGATCAGTGAATAGGGTGGGTGGGGCAGGGGGACTATGCTGTTTTTGGTCAAAAACTAATGAACACTCAAGTGTGCTCATAAATCATCCATCATGAAAAGGGCAAATGTGTTGAAAGTATCTCAAAAAAAGTCACTGAAGTCAAATACACCCTCTCACAACAACATTAGCTGGTACACTGATGCTGATGGGTTCCTAGTACACTTACCTAGTAGGGGAAGCCGATACTACAGAGGGCCCGCCCTCCAAAAAGTAATTTTGGTTTTTTGGGGAGCTCCTCCTTGTATACTGATGTTCTCTATGAATTAGATCTTAGTGTATGTGTTTTGGTGGAGCGGTTGCTGCTAAGAGTTGGGGAAGGAAGGGATGTTGGAGAGAGATAACCCTAAACTTTTTAAATGTAATTGATCATTTCTTTTCTTTTGGTAGGGCATCTTGTAGGACTGATGCTCTATGGATTTTGTGAAATACTTGTGTGGATTATATGAGTAAAAACAAAAAGGCAATTGTGAGGAAGCTTACTTTTAAGGACTGTTAAGTAGATTGATACAATCATGTGGGCATAAAAGATATTCTTTTCTAAGAAAAGGTTATCATAAGAAGAGTAGTAAATTGGTATCAATGAATATTATCTGAAACAATTGCTGGAAGCATATCTCTTTCTCTTAGCCTTTTGTTCCACCTCTATTTTTTTTTTTCCTGTGGTACCCTAAATCTCAATCTATTAGGCACCTACAGCCTTGATGAGTCACTTAGGAAAATGAAGAGTGAATTCTCACTTAGAATTATACCAAAAACTTTTTGTAGAGATTTGATTTTTTTTAATTAATATTTCTGTATTTAGGGGGTACAAGTGCAGGTTTACATTGCTTATATTGTGCTGGAATTTGATGGTTCTTGAATGGCTCATCATTTTGCTCAAATTTTGCATTGATAAAATTTCAACAACAAAAATATCTAAGTATTTAAAGGTCAACATTAAGCTAATAGCATTTTATTTTACCAGCTAAGAACACAAACAACAACTATTGTACAATATGGTGACTATACCTAATAATAGTATATTGCATTTCTGAAAAATGCAGAGTAGATTTTAAAAATTCTCACCACAACACGATAACTATGTGAGGTAGTATATATGTGAGTTAACTCTATTTAGCCATCCCATAATGGATATATAGTTCAAGATATCATGTTCTACATATATTTATGTATATATACTTTTGTTTGTCAAATTGAAAAAAGAACAACAAAAAGAAATGAGAGGGAGGATTACTTACTTTTGACTATCAAATTATTTTATGAAAGAAGAACACATTTGTTAAACAAAATGTATCTAGGAGGCCATTGATTTGGACTGAGCTCCTGCACGAGGCCCAACAGACCAACCCAAATGGATTTACTCAGACTGACGTTCCAGGTCACCAAGCCAACACTAAGTTGTTTATTTGCCTGCAGTGAAACTGAGAAAGAGAGAGAGAGAGAGAGAGAGAGAGAGAGAGAGAATACCCGAGAGAGAGAGAGAGAGAGAAAGAGAATACCCAAATCTCCAACAAATTAGTTTTAGCTAGCATGATAAGGAAGTTCCCTCTGCTTTATAGAAAAAAATAATCACTTAGAAATGACCAGTCTGCTTTTGTTCTCTGTTTCTGCTTTCGTCAGTCCTTTTCTGTCTATAAAATCAACCTCCTCCACCAGGCTCAGAGGCTCAGCCTGTAATCCCAGCACTTTGGGAGGCCGAGGTGAGTGGATTGCTCGAATCCACGGGTTTGAGACCAGCCCGGGCAACTAGATGAGACCTCGCCTCTACAATAAATCAAAAATTAACCAGATATGGTAGCACGCACCTGTAGTTCCAGCTACTTAGAAGGCTGAGGCAGAAGGATCGTCTGGAACCCAGCAGGTTGACGCCAGGGTGGCCGTTCACGTGCCACTGCACTCCAGCCTGGGGGATGGATGAGACTTCTACTCAAAACAACGACGACAACAAAAAAAAACCCAACCTCCTCTGCTGGGCTCGTCAGAACACTCCTTCTGTTTTAAGGAATGAGGCATTGTCGAATTCTAGAATGGCAAATAAAAGCCAATGAATATCTTTAAACTAAAATTATTTCCATTTTTCCTTTTGATGCATTTTAACAAAAGATAATTTAAAATAAGGTACAAAGTATACATATAAATTGAAATTTATGAATTGAAATATATAAATTGAAACTTATAACTTCCTAACACCCATGTCAGTGTTACGCGTGTATATGTATTCCACGTTGCCTCACGCTTGCAAAAAAATTTTTCCGTATAGTCATTTGACTGTGGACCAGAATTGGGACACTACTATTTAACCTGAATTCCCAAAGCTAAGTACCAGCCCATAATCTCGTATTTGAAAGCCTTGTTATTTTTCACAGTTTGGAAAATAAATACAGACTTCAGTATTCTGTGTATTGTATAATACTCAAAGAATATGGGACAGCATTCTGTAATCTAATATAGTAATATTTCTGCATTAAATAGGAATATTCACAAAAATTGAATGTAGATTATTAAAAGGTTTAATGTTGGTTTACATTAGTATGCATGACCATAATTATTTTTTGATGTTTGTTATCCCTCTTGCCCCTGTCCTTCCAAAAACTCTGGCTCCTTTATCTGACCTAGTAAAAAAATTAATTTTCAGTCCTGTGACTCATGAAATTGACCTTAGATCTGTGTTATTGGGTCTATAAGCACTTTCCTTTATGATTCTTAGTATGATACTTAGCAGGATGGGTGATATTTGCATGGAATGCAAGATGCTGATTAATAGGTAAATTATTGAGGAAAATTATTTTCACAAATACCTTTAAAAATGACTGCAAATTTGGCACAGTGATTAAGAACATGGCTGCATATTGACTTTCATGGGCTCTGGGTACTTTTTTCTTAATTGGGGAGACTGTAGTGGCCTCCTGGTTTTCCCTTGATCTGAAATGTGCAAATACATATAGAATTTGAAAACTAAGGCAATTCTATAATATAAATACAAACTCTTTATCATTTGAAAATTATCTTCTCATTAATTTCCACAAACACAAATCCTTTCTTAATGTTGTAATGTGTACAATCAATTTCGACATTACCAAAAAAGAAAAAAGAAGAAAAATGAGGAAGTAGGAGAGAAATGTTAGGCACATATTTCAATTACATTGGCTGTATATATCATTGATTCTAAAGAAGAACCTTAAATAAATTATTAGTACAAAAATGGATAAGGTAACATTTATTGGAAGCCAATCCTAAATATCTTTTAGGTTCTGAGACAAAGGTACAAGTAAGGACCCCTAGGCCATATTTCTGCATAACAAAAAAATTGTGAATTAAGCTAACCCACAGATAGCAAAAGTCTTCATTCCAAGACTGGCCACCTGCTAGAGGCCAAAGCAACTGGAGTTTGGCAGCCCATGAGTCTGAGCTATGGCTGGGCAGGACAGGATGGAAACTGACTTCAGGTGGTGGCGGGGTCTGCCTCAAGCCAGGATGGGAACTGGCCCAGTCCAATTACTCAGGGAGTTAGGCAGGCAGTTTTCTATCTTCCTCCTCTCACTGTTTCTTCTCGGGATCTCTACATGGATCTGAGCATCTACCAAAACTAGACCAGCCAAGGAGAAATGAGAAAGTAGTTATCTGGTAAACTCAGTCTGTTTGGTTCCATCTCTCGGGTGATTGAGTATTGCACATTTTAAGCAAACCCTCCGTTCTCCCTTTCTCCCTGTGTTTTTTTTCAGAACAGAAGCTGTGCTTTTGTTCTCTTCACCATGCACTCCTGGAATTTCAAATCTAGTTCTCTGGCTTATGGATCTCCTCTTCCACAGTTCCCTCTTTTTAAATTCTCATTTACTCAATAGGGTATCAAACATTAAAAAGAAAAACAAACAAACAAAAAACCACTTTCTTAGTGACTGAAAATTTAAAAAACAAAAACATAAAAGCATTGTCGGACCAGGCACAGTGGCTCAAGCCTATAATCCTAGTACTTTGGGAGGCTGAGTTGAGAGGATTGCCTGAGCCGAGGGACTCCAGAGCAGCCTGGGCAAATTGATGAGCCCTTGTCTCTACAATAAATAAAGAAAAATTAGCTGGGCATGGTGGCACACGCCTGTAGCTCCAGTTACTTGGAAGACTGGCAGAAGGATCACCTGAGCCCAGCAGGTCAAAGCTGTGATGGCCATGAGTGTGTCACTGCACTCCAACCTGAATGACAGAGTGAGACTCCAACTCAAAAAAAAAAAAAGCATTGTCTTTTTGTTTCTATATACATGACATGTGGGGCCTTATAAAGCACTGAGTTTCTCTTGTCCCATCTAAGGGCAGAACTGCTTAGCGGCATCATAATTCTCTCCCTGTCTTCTCTATTTTCCCACATTTTTAAGAATGAGAAAGGGTGGGATGTACACATAGATTTGGTTTTTATAATCTCATCCTAATGACTGGCTTGTGTTCAACAGAAGTCTTGTGTTCAACAGAAGTCTCTATTTTATCAAAGTGCCATGTCTTTAATGAAAGAATTACAAAGAAGGGAAATTTGTATGCCTTATTTGGCAAAATGAATACAATTTATAGAATTTAAGAAGCGGTTGCTAATATTGTCAGGAGGGGGTTTATATACTATTAAAAACGATTTGCTTCCCGACGAAGTCATCTATACAGGCTTAATTTTCGAGTCTATAAAAGAAAAGAAAGAGCTAAGAATTTTAAAACAAGAATTTTTAAAAGGCACTTTAGGATAAGTCTATGTGTACCTATATAAACATATGAGTGTAAATAGGTGTTTTAAATAAAGAGAGGAAGGAAGAGAAACCATTCAGGGTGTATTTGTCTGTTTATAAAAAGTTTTCCTACAGTTTGGCTGCTTAGCTTACTTTCCATAGATTAAGGGAACTAAAGATATACGTTCTTTGGTGTTTAGATATAACAATTTTATGGACAAGTCAACAAAATTTCAATAAGGCTGCATCCCCCCCATGGTATTGTTGGGGCTCAAAACACAATGCTCCAAAATATGTTGACTTAGCATGTTGAGTCTTTAAACTGAAGGACAGTGACAAAGCCTCAGAGGCACAGTCTTCCTGATCTCCTGTCTCCTGTCTCCCACCTCTCTCTTCTGAAGCAAGTTAGTGACATTAGAATTGTTCTTCCAAAGGCAGGTCATAGTAAGTACAACCACTCCCGCCCCCAAACAAGTCTAAAACCTAGAAAGATCTCCCTTCCCCCTAAAGATCTCTGTTCTGGAGGAGTACTTGGGATGAAGAAATGCTACACAAAGAGGCCAAGAAGATTCTGAACAGACAGACATTGTTGAGTTCCTCCGCTCAGTCTATTACCATCAGGTCATAACCTTTTGTCCAATCACATTTCTACACACTTGCTCCTTCTTTATGAAATCTAAACATGAAAATAGTTTTCCCTGGATATTTGGGTCTTTATTTGTGAAGTCGCCCACGTTGGGTAAAACTTGGTTAAATAAATTTGTTATTTTTTCCTCTTGTTAATCTATCTTTTGTTAAATGAATGTCAGCCATGACACTTAGGATGGGTGAGAAAAGGTGTCACTGCCCCTAAAGTATTTTTAACTTTGTATTAATTATTTATTTTATTATTTATTTAGAGATTTTAAGATAATTAAGTTTACTGGCCAAATATCCTTGCACTTCAGTAAGTACAAAATGTGAACAGAAAGGCTAATGGTGAGAATCAATCTATCTGACATTAATTGTAGTATCTATTTTATTTGAATGAACAATAAATAGTATAAGAGTCTTTGTGTTTATGACTTAATAGTACCTACTCCATTATTCTGGGAAACTCAGTGATATCTTCTGCATTGGTTTCCTGAACTATAAAATAGAATTAATAACTTTCTCTGGTTTCTAGTCCAAAAGCAAGCATGTGGCAAGTCCAAATATTTGCAGTTCAAATGCATGCCTTCATTTTAGTCTCATTAAAGTATTACCAACAGTTCTCATTGATAAATGCTAATGTGCAAAGATATGTATGCATTTTGTGGTTTTACAGTGATTAGACTAATTTCCAGCAAATATTTCAGAACTTAAATTCAAAGAATGCTGGTGCTTTGAAATTCTGGGTCTCTACTCAGCAGCCAGCACATGTCTAATAGATGCCCCTAGAAAAGGGCATTAAAAAAATCATAAATGAGACAAATGCACATACTTTGTTTTTAGTGAATTGTGTACAAATAGAGACTGAAGGATGGTGCTTAATTCAAAGATGCTGCCATTGGCTAAAACATTTTGAGTTCTCACCCTTTGTAGCTGGCATCAATTCTGGCAGGATATTATTGTTGAATAATTTTAATATAAGAGTATTTGAGTGCATATATTTTTTGAAACAACTTAAACCTTTTGGAGGGCATCTACTGAAAAAAACGAGGTAGATAATGTTGCCTTCCTTCAATACTGATGTGAGTTTAGTTACATTGAGTATCTGTTGTGTATGTTACTCAAGACTCTGAAGACAATAATAAGAAATAATAAGGAATAAGAGATGAGACTCCAACCCATTATATATATTGAAGCCCATTTCTTCTTGAATGTAGATTGTATCAGCCAAAGGGATTTTTGCTAAATCCTTCAAGGACAACCTCCCTAGAAGTCTCATATATGTGATGGATTGGAGTCTCACTCTGTCACCCAGACTGGAGGGCAGTGGCACGCTCATGGCCACCACAGTCTCAACCTCCTGGCCTCAGGCGATCCTGCCACCTCTGCCTTCCAAGTAGCTGGAACCACAGGTATGTGCCACCATGCCTGGCTAATTTTTTGATTTATTGTAGAGACGAGGTTCCACCAAGTTGCCCAGGCTGGTCTTGAACCCTGAATGCAGGCAATCCTCTTGCTTCTGCCTTCCAAAGTTCTGGGATTATAGGCATGAGCCACTGCACTCAGCCAGCAATATTTCTTTTACATGAATGACAGTGAAGATAAAATTTCTTCAGTGTGTGGTGGCTGACACCTGTAATCTTAGCACTTAGCGAGACTGAGATGGGAAGACTGCCTTGACGCTAGAAGCTTGAGACCAGATTGGTCTCAAAAGACAATCCCCCCCCGCAAAAAAGCAATTTCAAGTTGGTCGAAGCCTTAGAATCTCCCATTACAATCTTTTTAATTTCCAAATGATACACTGAGAGTCAGAGGAGTTAATTAATTTAACCAAGTTCACTATGTTAAGATCTTGGAACTAGAGTCAGTATACTTCACATACAGTACCCGTATTTGAATGGTGACAAATTCACTGGGTTCTCTCTCAAAATAACTAAGCTTTGTAGAAGCAAATCTCCCAACTGTGTAGTGATATACACAGATAAGTGCTAAAGAATGCTCTATATATTTTTTTAATTTTAGGTTTCATCGCCTGAGTTAGTAAAAATAAATTTAAGAGTTTTAAATTTTCCATGCATTGAAAAACTTTAAAGAATTTTTACTTACAATAATCCATTTTAACAGACTATAACACTAATTTTATTCTATTGAAATATATATGTTTACTCAAGGTATATAGTTTGAACTTTGCTTTTTGATGTTTACAGCAG
Source organism: Carlito syrichta (assembly GCF_000164805.1). Taxonomy (NCBI): domain Eukaryota; kingdom Metazoa; phylum Chordata; class Mammalia; order Primates; family Tarsiidae; genus Carlito; species Carlito syrichta. The sequence goes on from NW_007260368.1 coordinate 329,267, forward strand.
AGGAAAATAATTTTAATTTTATTATTCAGAATTATGTTTATAATTCATTTTCAAAGGACATTTTTATTGCTTAGTACTTGCAGCCATTATAATTTTTAGACCCTAAATTCACTGGCAAGAAATGTCATATTATCTTTATGTCATTAAATCAAATTGACTCTTACTCCAAGCTGCATCTTGTTTGGCTGTTAAGACAGTCAACCTTGGTTACTTTGGCGACATCCATCTACCTCTTTGGGACCACTTGGGAATCCAGTATTTTCACAAAATGATTGGAAAATGAGGGAAGGCCTCAGTTCCTCAGGCAAGCATGACTATGATAAAACATTCAATATCCAAGCCCACTTCTTCTTGAATGTAGATTGTATCAGCCAAAGGGATTTTTGCTAAATCCTTCAAGGACAGCCTCCCTAGAAGTCTCATATCTCAACTAACTTCCTCCCTTCATTCTTCCATATCCTGGGGTTTCAGCAAGGACTAAGTCTTAGCACTCAGCCCTATTAATCATGAACTCGGTAGACCTACATCACCTTCCTACTCAAAGCCAACTTCTTTCTCTTCTTCAATGCTTTGGCCCCTGTACTTTGCCATTTCCTCTCTTCCTCCAAACTTCAGCTTTATCCCTCAATAAACCAAAGATTTTAAAAATAAAAGTTAGGAAGAAATTTTATCAAGTAACAACAAAAAGGAAAAAAGAAAACCACACAAACAAACAAATCCTGGCTATTTTTTGGAATGAAGAAGAAGAGAAATATGGATGAAAAAATGCAAATACATCTTTTTCTCTCTGATTCTTTTATAGCAGTTAAAGCCAAAAATAATTGATATCTCAATAAATTGTCCTGTCACATTCTCTATCCTTAGGACGATTATGAATATACTTTGCATTTTGTTCATTATAAATATTGATATAAACAAATAATAGTTAAACACAAGTCTCTACTATGACAATACCCCAGCCTCATAGTGTTAGAGGGAACACTGGGGATGATAAAGCACTAATTATTCATTTTATAGGAAATTAAATTAAGAATTGAAGTGAGACAATCTCATTCTGACCATCACATACTTTGTTACCTGGTAAAGTTGGTATTAATGACCAATAAAGCATTCTTTGTATTAGAAAAATTCAAAGTCTTTCTTAATGAAATAGTTACAAATGACCCTGATGAAAGCTGAAGACTTTTTTAAAGAACCAATTTAGCCGGGCTCGGTAGCTCAGCCTGTAATCCCTCGCCTTCGGAGGCTGAGGTAAGCGTATTGCCTGAGTCTGCCCGTTCGAGACCTGCCTGGGCAACTTGGTGAGACCTCATTTCTACAATAAATAAAAAAAAAAATAGCTGGATGTGGTAGCGCGCGCCTATAGTTCCAGCTATTTGGAAGGCTGAGGCAGAAGGATCACCGGAGCCCAGCAGGTCGAGGCCACGGTGGCCGGGAGCGGCCACTGCACTCCAGTCTGGGCGACAGAGTGAGACTCCAACTCAAAAAAAAAAAAAAAAAGAACCAATGTTATCAAATTTGGCAATAGTATTTTGCACATAGCTGTTGCCTTGATCCAAATCCTAGTTAAAGCAATTAATAAAACATTGAGTAATTAGTTATAAATAAACAACTTAGTTTCATTGAAAATTGTTTCAAATTACTCCTCCTACTTCTCCGCCTCACCTTATAGAAAACAGCAGGCAATCAAAATGTTTAAACAAAATATAAATATGTTTTTGTGCAACTTTTAAAGTGATGTAAAGTTTGAATATGAGGGCCCATTTTATAGGATCTTCCTTACCCATTTTCTACTTGTGATGAAGAGATTTGGGGTGAATAACACACATAATGTGTTACCTTCTTCAAAATTCCTGGAAAAAATAGAATTACCAGTTATTAAACTGAATGCGGCAAAGAAAAACAAAATGTAGTTAGAAACACTTTGATATGAAAAGTATTGTTTCAGTCCATTTTGCTATAAAAATTACCAAAAGCTGGATAAAGCAAGAGGTTTATTTGTTTCTTGATTCTGGATGGCTGGAAAATTCAAGATTGGAATCACCCTCTGGTGGTGACCTCAGGATGCTTTCACTCATGGTGGAAGGGAAGGGGAGCTGGTGTGTGCAGAGATCACATGGCTAGAGAGGAAGCAAAAGACAGCAGGGAGATGTCAGGCTCTTTTGAACAAGCTGATATAAAAGGAACTAATAGAGTGAGACTTTACTCAACCCCACCCCAGGGCATTCATTTATTTATGATAGATCAGTCCCCAAGGCCTACAAACCTCCCACTAGACCCCATCTCCAATGTTGAAGATCAAATTTCAACATTAGATTTGGTGAGGATAAGCAAATCATATTCATACTATAGCATTTATTATAGAACTAGGCTAAGGTTTTTTGATAGCCAATCCAAACAGATGTAAAATAGCAGAGATAATACAGTAATTACTCTTTAAATTTTCATACAATAGTACATTTTAGTCAATTTTTTAGCTTAAATTTTCAACTTCAAGCTTTCAGGTATGAATATTATACAACAGTTACTAGTTGCGTGTTAATTTAGAAAATTCAGTTAATTAAGTTCTAACTTCTCTTTGTAAATTAGAGTTTTTGAACACTATTCCATCTCACATAAGAAAAATCTTCAAAATAATTTAAGAGTTTGACCATCACAGTATTATTAACAAAGAGTATAGCTAAATGTGTAATGATAGATCTGTATTAAGTATAATGGCAAAGTAGTAAATTTTCTAAAATAAACGTATTGGCCTAGCAAATTATTCTTATATGTAATATTTTGCTTATAGACAATTATGCAGGGAAACAAAGATTTGGTTAAATTACTAAATGTCGATTTATTGTGTACTGATGTCATTTTCACATGGAAAATCACTTGCAATGTGTAAAATATTCTGCATGTATTCATATAAACATGAAGATTCCTTTAAGAAAGGCTTTGCTGAAACTGATTTTAAGCAAAATGCAAGAGTCAACCAAGGTAATTGATTTAAAAAATCAAATCTTAAGAAATCTTCTCATGAATTTATCATTGAAGACTAAAATTTGCACTTTTTCATTCTTCTTGGTACAAACAGAAAATTCAAATCTATTAATATTTTAAAATATAGTTTTACTTTTTTACATTGCTAGCATGCATGGAATCAGTATAATTTCTCACACTATATATATATGTTTTCCAATTTCACATTTCTAAATAGGCATAGTGGCTCATTCCTATAATCCTTGCACTTTGGAAGTCTGAGGCAGGAGAATCACTTGAGATCAGGAGCTCAAAGTTGCAGTGAGCTATATAATCACGCCACTGCACTCCAGTTTAGATGACAGAGTGAGATCCTGCCTCTAAAAAAAGTAAATAAATACATTTCTATACAGTTAATTTTCACTGATTTTCCTATGAGTTGCACTATGCTACAAGGGTAACTATCATCTTTAGGAGTGAACTGCTTGACACCCGTGTTCACATTTTAAATACTAAATATAAATGTATGGATAATAAAAAGTAATTATAGAAACACGTGGCTGGTAGATCACTGTTCTCGTCCCATCTTTCCCATGTGCCCACCGTACCTTGCCACGTGACTTTGGAGTTCCTTCTTCTAGAAGCAGTGATGTTGGACTTGACCAAATTATTTCTTTTGGCCAATAAAATGGGGACAAAAACGATGAGGGTTCAGTGGCATACCGAGGAAAAAAGAAGACTCCAGGCAGTAGCTGCCTCTTTAGCTTGGCCCCCAGAAATAACACACTTGAATAAAACTTTATCCCACCAGCAAGTCTTTAGCTAAGTTCCCTGACATGCAACCTGAAACAGAACCCATTGTAGTTAGGCTGAGCCATAGTCAAAAGTCTCTTAAGCACAAGGATACATGCTTCTTGTAAAGCACTGGAATTTTGTGATTGTTAATTCTACAGCATTATTGTTGCAATTGAAAAAGTAAAAAACATACTAACTCATGATGAAATTCATGTATAAATCCATTTGAACAGAGAATTTGTCCAAAATACTTCTGGCCCCAGTGTCATTCTTAGCACTATGGTTTGAGCAAGTGATTGTGATTCTCAGATATATTAAATGAAAAGATAGTGTTAGATGGGGAGACATTATAATTTCAGCAACGCAAGAGCACTTTTTCATTTTAGGAGTAATTTAAAGTGACCAAAGATAAATATTTCATATGTTGAATATCTTCAGAGAATCATTTTTGCAAACTACATGTTACTATCATTTAATCATTCAGTGGTTACTTTAGAACAACCATCCTGAGTTCAGAATAAAACCAAGCACCATGAGGGATCTTAGGATGAAGAAGTGATGTCTTCTTCACCTGTATGAAATTAATAACCCAATGGAGTCATATCAATTCTAAAAATAATTTTAAAAACTAAGGGTTATAAGAGTATTACAAACTAAGGGCTTACAATGGTCATCTCTTCCAGCTGGAGAGATTAGAAAAAACTCTTAGGAAGATTTGGGTAATAGTCTTGAAATTTTAATGAGGATAAGAATCTCCTGGGGTTCTTGTGAAAAATACAGATTTCTGGATTTCAACCTTAGAAATCTTGAAACAGTAGATGTTGTGACAGATCCAGGAATCTATATTTTAATAAGCACCTCACATGATGAGGAAGCAGGAGGTCTGCAAATCACTGTTTGACACTGGTTGGAGACCATAATAATAACAGTAAAAGGAAACATTTATTGCCCATTTCCTGTGTACCTTGGTTAAGTACATGCATACATGATCTCATTTTATCCTCATGGTGAGCCTAAGAAATGACTAGTAATATGTTCTCTGACATACTGAACATCTAGAATTGAAGGGGTTCGGCAGCACTTTGAAAGTCATAGAGATATTAAATGATGAATTGAGGATATGAACCAAAGACAGTCCAACTTCAGAACTTGCATTGGAGAAGTTCATGATATTAAAGATTGTCGCTTTTGTCTTTCCTCTTGTACTTTCTTTTTTTTCAAAAGTTTCAACTGATTGGGACCAGTGCCACATTTAACAAGATTGCCTGATTAAATTTACTCCAGTAAAAAATTTCATTCCTAAGTAGAGAAAGACCAGCTGGAACATAATCAGTCATCATAGTGGGATGCCCTAGATATGAAGATGCCCATCCTACCAAGAATAATACATATGCACATAGCAGTAATTCCAAAATAAATATAGAAAATTTCTACAGCATGTGTTATTATAACCATTTAAGCAAAAACACAAGAACTTTAAAGTGGGACATTATCATAGCCTTGAAAAATTTTTTTCTCCCTGTCTTAAAATTGACATCTCAAAATAAATTCATGATCCTGAAACCTAAGCATTAATTGTCTAAAGGAATGTCCCACAATAAAACATGATAAAAGTCAGACTTAATTTATTCTTCTTAACTATCTCTTGGCCCAAATTACTATATCTTGTTAGATTGAAGGGCCACTCATTTACCTACATTTCCTATGATAATGGAAACAGTAGTACTTATGTTTCTTCAAGAGAAGAAAATGAGGTAGAATATGTTATGAGTCATATTCAAAGTCCAATCAACCCATCACAGATGTTAATTCTCCTCACTAAGAAATAGGCTCAAAAAGAGAATCATTAGCAGATATTTTCTTCCTAAAACTTAGAAAGAAATTTTTTTTTAATTTCCATGAGTTGGAGTTGCAATTAATATTTGTCATCAGTTGTAATTTTCCAGACTTGAATCCAGTGCTCTTCATTGTGATCTTATTTGTTCATGAAGATGGTGACTGAGGAAAAGACGGTGGTAGTATATTGTCACTTTGAACTGATAAAGAGCTTTAATTTACTTTGATATCAATGATGGGTTTTTTTCCTTTTAGTGGTGTTTCCCTTTGCTTCCAGAAGTACAGATGACAGTGTTAGAAAAAGTTTCTTTTAATTTCATTCTTTCTATTTGTCAAGTTCTTATTATTTTTCTAGGCCTTATAAAGATGACTTTTGTTCAGAGCTTATTCATAATTAACTGTTTCCCAGATACTATGCTAAACAATATGCAGGCCACCAGCCGACACTGGCTTCTCTGCTTTCCTTCCCATTATTTTTAAGAAATTTATTAACCCTAGAAGAATTAGGGAAAATTAAAAAGCCTACTAGAAACAATGAACAGAAAGTTTGATATCTGATAAAAAAAATGTATTTGGAAAAAAATCATATGCAGGAGTTGCAGAATTTTTAAAACTTATTTTAAAGAATCATTCATCACATGTACTGGACATTTGGCCCCAACAGAAGGGACATTGGATAATTTTTCAAGTTTCGTTCCACATATGTCCTCTGGTCTACATTTCACTACATGCTTTTTGATTGTCTGATAATGTGGAGACAGCCTGGAAGCTTTGTAGGGGAATGGAAACCTGAGAACAGAAGTCAAAATTATTATTTACTTCAGATATGATTATTGATTGGAAAACCAAATAAAATAAAAGGAAACAGCTTAAAACTAATGTATAAATGCATGAAAGTGAACAAATACATCAATACCAATAACATCCTTCAAATAACCCCAAAAATAGTTTGAAAATAAAATGATCCTAGTCCTAATAATGACAACAAAATAACCAGTATTAAATGAAAAAAACTATACAAAATTTGCATTTTTTTAATAAAACAAGATTGCACAAATGGAGCACATGAGAATACTCAATATGACAAAGATGTTGATTTATTCCAAGGGAACTATACATTTAGCACAACTTCACTCAATATTCCAATTAGATTTTTCTTATAAAAATGAACAAGTAAGAAAATCTCCCAAAATTCTGTCTTAAGAAGAGTATTTGAGGTATAATTTTTAATGTATTTTACACCATTATTAATGAATACAATGCGGTGTAGGGACAATAGGTCACAAGCAGCTAGTTGAAATAGACATAGAACTGAATGCATAATAACTCAAAATATAATAAGGTACTTCTTGACTTGTAAGGAACATCATTAAATATTTGGTGTTGGAATCATTGGCTAATCATTTAGAAAATATACATCAATAGTTTCCATTCTCACAATACTATTTTGCTATTCTATTTTTAAAAAATTGAAAAAAATAGTTGCTAACATCAGTTGGTTGAAAAATTTGAGCAAATAATTTGGCATTTTTTGGTTTGTTTGTTTGTTTTGGTAGAGACAGGTTTTGGTTATGTTGCCCAGACTGATCTGGAACTCCTGGCCTAAAGCGATCCTCTCACCTCTGCATCAAAAAATTTAAAACACAAACAGATAGCAAAAAAATTCAGTTTGTAAGAATTTATATTAAGAAAAATATTGGAAAAGTGTAAACCCATCTTTAGGCATATGACTTTAGTATATTTTTTAATAAGAATAACAAGAACTAATGACTAATAGTTGAAAGTTTGATAAATTATGTTAAATTATGCAGCAGAATATTATGCAACCTTCTAGAATGATGACTCGAATGTTTATTCAATCTTATTTATTCAATGTACCATTTTCATACGGATAAAAAATACAATTTTAAAATACTTACAAATACACATATCTTGAAGGAAATATATAGAAATTCTACTAGTAGTTATCTCTCTTAGTTGTAAGAACATTTATTTCCCTTTTTAAATTTTACTTAAGTGAATTTCTTATTTTCAAACATAAATATGATCTTCTTTCAAAATTAAACGGGAACAAGAAATATTATTTTTTATCCTAAAAAATGAAACAGATGAAAAATTAAAAAAATAAATATTTCTCAATGCAAGCTAAAATTTCATTGCCACCTTAATGGACTTGCATCCACATTAATCTTGTGACAGTGAACTTCCTGGTTATTGGCAGCAGGACTCATTCAGTGAGCTGAAAAGGTCATTCAGTATTTTAGGGGAACTCAGAGGAAGTGGGGTCATGTAATGTGAAGGATCTTAGGATATTCTATTAACTATAAAATATCTATTGTTTCCATGAAAGTTAGGCAACACCTTCACACAAGACAAACAAAGGTAATGTTCTTAAAAACCTCAGTATACAATATCCTCTCCAGTCTCTTCCAAATTTAGCTCTCTTTAGTCATAAGAACAAAAGGGCAAGTGGAACTTTCTCTGATGTCTATCACATCACAGGCCTTAACTCTCTTTGGTAGTCCATGGAGTGTCACCTGGACCTGCCATGCCATGCATTTCAAATCTTAGATCATCTTGATCATAGAGTGACAAGCATGTGTAAGAATTCCACAGCCAGTATGTCTGGATTGATTTGCATCAGGAGCATTTGTGCAATCTTGAATACTCTGAGTATCAGTTTACTCATTTTCAGACGGGGGGGAACTGTACTTTACATGAATTTTTAAATTTTTAAATGTTAGCTTGAGTTTTCTTAGTAAACATTGCGCTGCTTAAACCAAGTCCATACAAACACAGCTGAGGCTGGTCTAAAGTTCTCCACTTTATTGATCTCTGGGGGCTTTCAGGATAAACTTTAAGCTCCTTAGCTTTGCATAAAAAGACTCATCTTTGATCTGACCTAGTATTTCCTCATCTGTTTCTTCAGACTTCTTAGGCTGCTTTCAGTTCTTCATGCACAGCACACTCAACTCAGTGCCCTTGCACTTTATTATCCTTCTACCTAAATTCCATCCAACTCTACTACTTTCCTGAATAGAGTTCAGAATTCAAGCACTTGAGTAACCCAGGAAACATTCCCAGCTCCCACCTTAGTCAAAGCTGGATTCCCTTTCTAGATTTTTCCCAGACCACCATACGTATTACTCTCTTAGCACTGAACAAACTATATGGTAGTTGAACATTTGTCTCTCTACACGAAAATGCAGTCTATTTGAAGACAAGCATATTGTCTAATATTCTAAGTTTCTAGCACATTCCTGTGTCCCAAATAAATGTTAATGAATTATTTGCATTTCTGTCACTTTCCACCTGGCAATGATGAACAAATTCACAAACCTTAAGTGTGGCAAATTTTCTAGTGCTTGTAATAATTATAGGTCCTTATATCAATGTAATAGCACCAATGACCAACTACATGTCACTTAATTACATTATTTCTTCTAGACCAACTATTTTTGTTGTTCTACATATTACACAATTGTAAAGCATGAAGGATTTGGAATTTTTTTTTATAATGGGCATCTTATTTTCATGTTTGCCTTTGTCTCTTTGCTCTCCAGTATGCTGTTTATTAAAATGTACTGAACCCAAAATGAAGAGATCCCACTTGTAAGTAATATGAATAACCCATTAACTAGATACATTGCTTTGAATATTTAAGAATTGGCTGCTTAATGCTGCTACAACTCCTTTTATTAAGATCAAATATTTATAGTATAAGAAATTGCTTTAAGCTCCTATTGGTAAAGAAATTACCCAGTCGTTTAAGTTTAAACTCCAAAATGAAGACCCTTAAACAATTCTCTACTTTAGTTAGGACTAAATTAATTGAGCTTTTTTTTTTTTTTAATATTCACAGGAGTATTCCTATTTGGTCGGAATACCCTACCAAATCGTTTAAAGAAACAAAAAGAGGAACATGTAACTAAAACATAAAATATGATTTTATTTTAATCCAGTAGCATAACTTGAGTCTAGGAATCTTTTTCAATGTCACAACAGTTCATTTCCTTGCCTAGTCCCCAATGTTAGATCATGTCTTCCCCAACATCTCATCACAATCTCAAAGACCTATATGAGAAGGTCTAACTCTGTTAAGAGCTTCTCATCACATTCATTCAGGACTACTCTGCCAGAATCATCAGGATATGTTTATTAAAAATGTAAATTCCTTGGGATACCAAACTTACCAAATCATTTTCTGAATATTATGAGCAGAGAATCTTGACTTTTTCACCAGTTCTCCAGGTGGTTATTACTCACACTAGAATCTGAGAACTATTGCTACAGATGGGGAAAAATGCTATGTAGTGCTGCATAATTGTGGAAAAATTATCAAAAATGAAAAATAATATCAGTTGCACAAACCGTGAATCATGAGTAAGTGAATCATGATTTCACTTGTTCTTCAGCAACAACAAAAATCACAAATATTTCATTAATATATCAAAAAATGCAGCAAGAGAGAGAAGCCTTATTTTTTTAAAAATAGATTTATTGCTTTCTCATCAGATTGTGCTCCTGGTTGCATTTTTTTTCCCACTCAACGCTCAGGGTAGAATTCAAAAAATCTGTTCTTTTAGCTTAAAAAATAATTATGACAGACTAGTTTCTTCCTTGAAATTAGTGCTTTTTTTCATGAAATGACTTCCTACTTCCAACTTTCGCTTTATTTTCTGGCAACTATTTATATTCTTTAAACGAATTATCAGCATGCAAACCTCCTGTTATTTTTCCCATCTAAAAATCCTCTCTCGACCTCGCTTATTTCTCAAGCTACCACTTGTTTCCTCCTCTTTTCTTTGCTGCAATATTCCATCAAAGATGTGCCTATACATACATTTTAGAATTTTTCTCTACCCAGTCTTTCTTCAATTCACCCTGTGTCTTCACCAGAATGCTGTTATCAAGGCCACCATGACTTCCATGTTGCTACAACTAATGGTCCTTTCTCAATTTTTATTGGCTATGACCTGTCAGAGGCATTTGACAAAACAGTTGTATTTCAACACAGCTTATGGAAGCAGTTTTTGATCTGGGCTTTTAGGACGCTGCACTTTTCTAGTTTTATTTCTTTATAAGTCTGCTTCCCCCTCTGGTTCCCTCTTATAGGTACTCCTCAGCTCCCTGGCCAATTCATTTTAGGGTGATTCCTGGTTTGGTTCCTTGATCACTTCTCTTTCTGTTGATACATAGCTGTAGAGTGTCTTATCCAGACTCAAGACTTCACATGCCACTTATGTTCTGAATATTCCTAAATTTGTATTTGCAATTTGGACCTCTCTTCTGATACTTGACTCACACCTTCAGTTGAGGACTTCCCTTGGATGTCTCATAGGTATATTAAATGGTACAAGCCCCAAACTGAGCTCCTTATAGCTGTCACCGCCAGACCGACTTCTCTCATGGCTTTCCCCATCTCTATAGATGGTAAGTTCGTCTTGTCAGATATGTTTTGTTTTGACTTTTTTTTTTCTTTCTCAAACCTTACCTCTACCCCATCAGTAAACTCTCTTGGCTCTTTCGAATATATAAATATATTCAAATCTGACCACTTTTCACCACCTCAACATCTTCTACTTGAGTTCAGGCCACCATCATCTCTCACTTGAGCTAGGAAAATAACCTCTTAACTATTCCTCATGCTTCTGCCTTTGTTCCCATAAAATCATGCCTAATTCCACAGCAACACTAATCCCTTTAAAATGTAAGTTATCACTTCTCTTCCTAAAACCTTCCATTGGTTTTCCACCTTACCCAGAGAGCTGAAAAGTCATCCAATGGCCTGTAAGATTTTAAATAGCATATGAGTCATGTATGACTGCGTAAAATCTTGCCCCCAAATGTCACAGCTTAAAACAACAAACATTTATATATCGCAGTTTTTGTGGATCAGGAATCTGGAAGTAACTTAGCTGGTTCCTCTGACGCAGGGTTTCCTACAATGTGTCAGCTGAGGCTGTTGTCTCACGTGAAGAACCCACTTATGGAAGATCCACTTCCAGTATCACTCATGTGGTGTTGGCAGGTCTCAGTTCTCTGTTGGCTGTTGGATAGAGGCCTCCTTCTGTTCTCGCCATGGGCCTTTCCTTAGATAAGCTCACAACATGGCAGCTGGCTTCCATCAGAGAGTGAGCGAGGAAGTGTGAGAAGGTGATCAAAATTGGAACTGGTGTCTTTTTGTATCCTAATCTTAGAAGTGACATCCCATGGTTTTTGCTTTACTCTCTTCATTAGAAGCAAGTCACTAGGCCCAACCAACACTCAAAATGTGGGTGTTAAACAGGAGCATGGGTACCAGGAGTGGGTTACATTAGGGGTCAGCTTAATAGCTGCCCGCCAAATAAACTACACCCCACCCATTGCATATCTGACTTTATGTCTGGCAACTTGCTCCTTGATCACTCTGCTTCAATTACACTAGTTCCTTTGTGATTCCATGTGTGAGTCATACCCTTTCATGCCATTTGGGCTAGACATGTGAAGCGAATTTTGATTTTTAAAGGTTACATCCAAGTCCTAAGAAGTTATCTGAAGCTACTAGGATGGTGGTGATCTCATATCAACCTCACAGGAGTTCATTGTCCTAAAGTAGCATGTTTAGAGTCTTGTTGCTGGGAGTGGGCTCTGTAATGCATTACTGTGAATTTCTAGCTTAAGGCATGGTGAACAGTATCTCAGGAGTCATATGGATCTGGTCTTGGCCAGTGACAATTCTATAAACAGGAAGGAGCTGAATCTCAACTATGCCAGAGCTCATTTACTGGTGAAGACAAGAATTTCATTGTGGCTACAATGCTTAGAATGATCAGGGGAGAAATACTGTGTAAAATGTCAAAGTACAAAATCAGATGAAAACCAAAACATACTATATACCTAAATATTAAAGAAGAAGGAGTAGGAGGAGGAGGAGAAACCAAAACTACTATACAAGTTAACCAGGTTGAGCTTCCCAGGAACTTGAAGCAGAGACTACAGACAACCCAAAAACGTTTCATAAGTAAAGTACAAAACTTAGGATGAAAGGATATGGGTAAAAATTAACATTATTATAGAAGAAAGACTAACAATATGATCTTAAATTGCAATTGTAAAGAAAATGTACACCAATAATCTGTTCTGATAGAACGTTTTTAAAAATATAAAAAACAAAAGCTATTATTAGAACTCCAATTTGATAAATAAATCAATAAATGGGAAAAAAACTATTTTGGTAACATGTTTTTGCTATACTATATCTTTCTTTAGTACCTCCTTATACAGGTTGATTATGTTAGTATACACTCCTTCAAACAAAGATCAGGCTTTGTGGGTTTCCCATGAACTTTATCCATACTTTAAGAATGTTAAATACTCAATTTTGACTCAGCAAACAGTGACAGGATCTTCAAAAACAGCACTACATTTTTCTGACCATTATATTATACACAGGTAAATGGATTTTTTAAAAGGACTGACTTTATTGAAATATTTCTTCTCCATTAATTCACTATCTTTCACAGAATATTTATAGCTTATTTAATATAAAATGTTTTCTACTTATCAACATAACTTTTGAGTATTATATTTACTAGTGCAAATATCAAATGCTAAGAAAGAATATTTTAAAAGAAGTAATTGCACTATGTCATTAAAAAGTCCAGACCTTAAAAAAAATTCTTATTCCATAAAAATTTTGCTGCAAATTAGATTACTAAGGCAAACATTCCCAATTGCTGTGTAGTGCACAAAGAGTAAGGTTTTTAATATCATGTATTAATAGGAAGGGGCCATAGTTCTGATTAAATTCATCTTATACTAGCTAATCATATTCTGAGTTCTCTTTACCCAATGTTGTTTACCTAACATTTCAAAATTAAATAGAAAGAGATGCATCCAAATCTATGCTATACATTTGAAATTGATAGTGTATATTTGGTGTAAAGGGATACAATTTATAGTCCTGGATGACAATTTTATGTAACAAGGCATGAGAATGTAAAATTCCATTCAAATTCCTTTCTTATCACTATTCATGAAAACAGCATTTCTCAGCTGGGAAAGCTAACAGTGATATTACATGGTGACATTATTTCAGAAGAGTTGTCTACGATGCAGAATATCTAATTTTTTCACACATGAGTAAGGACTATGTAAAATTTAGCATTAATTTGCATTCTATATGCAATATTTTAAAGGGCAAGGTTAAGTATTTTTTTGAAATATTATAATAACCTAAAATTAATTTAAAAACAAGACTTTAATATTTATGGACCTCTTTTCTTCCAAGTCTTTTCCAATAGCTCTGCCAAAAAGAATAGTATATCTTGATATACTAAAGATACAAACACTATTATTGCTGCTTTAGAAAAAAGGAAACTGGAGCATGGAATTGCATAAATGATTTTTCTAAGGCTATCTAAATAAAGTGTAGAAGCATAGGAATCATAATATAGCCACAGCTTTAATACTCCTCATTTTAGTGTTTGATATTTTTCTTTAAAATATTAAAACCAGTGGAACAGCCTAATAACATCATGTGCAAGGGAAAAAGCTGCTAACTGCACTGTTTTCACAACCTTATAGAATCACAGCTAATGCAAGATCATGCAATTTAATCCCCTGACTTTATGGACAAGGAAACTTACATTTAGAGGGATTGTGACTTGCCCAAGGCCATGGAGTATGTTAACAGACTAGACATAAGCCCAGATGTCCTTATTACTTGTACAGTGCTGTGTCCAGCATGATTCAAGTTAAACATTTAATAAGCTTACCAGATGCATTCATCTTTTATGTAGTTAGGTTAATTATATGAAGAGTTTTGCTACAGAAGAGTCTTTAATATGTTTCAAATATAAACTGCACTTGAGGCGTTGTTCTTTCTCACCTTTTATACTTAAGAGGCAACCTAATTTTAAAAATCTTTTTTACTTAATTCGGAAGATAAGATGTTTGCTACTCTTTCTTCACCTCTGTTTCATCACTTCATTTACCAAAGTGTCACTAACTCTTATATTTCTGCAGTTTAATCATCTAAAGCACGGGTCAACAAAGTGTTTTTGTTAAACTTGAGTTAGTAGATGCTTTAGTAGATGCTTGAGTTAGTAGATTAGTTAATCGTTTATGATGTAACTACCAGTGTTTAAAGCACTAAAGTAGTCATAGACAAGATGTGAACAAATGCAGGTGGCAGCTTTCTGATAGAACTTCCTTTACAAAAGACAGGTGATCAGCCTGTGGGCTTGGGTTTGTCAACCCTACTCTAAAGCATGGTGATTGCAGAATTAAGAACCAAGAAGATGACATGCGGTGGTATTTCAGTGCAGGAGTATTACATTTTTGCAATAAAATCACCATCAAAGTCTGAAGCTCCAATTTTTCTAAGTGATGAATATAGACTTGCTGAATTGGCATACCTTTTTAAAAATAAAAGTTATCTTTATCCTTTCTGAGATTTCTTTTTTTGTAAAGTTATCTTTAGTGTTATCACTGGCATCATTTTTTTATGGCAGAGACAACCAAAGAATTAAACAATATAGTGAGTTTAAATAGCACATTATATTCTTAATTTAAACAAAAAGTTTTCAAAACCTTTATTTCTCACACCCATGGGTCTTATCTCTTACCTCTGGATCTTGAGACACCCTATAAAATGTCAATGCAATAACTTTTAAAAGTATAAACCCACAGAGTTGTAGAAAACAGGAAGAAAGACATTGATGGACCAGAATTCTCAGCACACTTTTGGAAGGTGAAAAGGAGGAGTGATGGTGACTCAGATTAGTGGAGGAGGCTAACCAGGGAGTGCTGCAGAGGAGGGCATGAAGGAGATAAGGGCCAATTCACACTGCAAACTGCGATATTTCAGGGAGATTCAGAACTTGAAGGCACCAGCTAACAAGGAAGTTAAGATATGCATGGGATATGGGAATGAAAGTAGGAATATTAGGTTAAAGGTGCATCTAAAATGTGTAGTTGCATTCTTCACCCACCAAGATCCTCACTCTTTTGCATTCTCCAACCCATCAATACCTCCATGTCAGTAGCGTTCAGAAATTTACTCTAGAAAAACTCAGCCAAAGGAAGCTCAGGGCACAGGACCACACAGCCTGATAGGGAGCAGGAGAGAGGCCTGGAACAGAAAGCAAGGAGATCAAGTCACAATCCGCACAATAAATCGAGATATATGAGATCCTCTAGGCTTCTTTTCCTCTTTTGTTCCTAGAACATCAGTCATAAAGCCATTTATCTTGAGAAATGCATGGCTCTGGAAAAAAAACAGAGACCACTATACATTGACACATGAGTGTCTCAATTATCCCACTTTAAGTTTCTAAACTTTCCTCTTTCTGTCTTTCCCTTTTTTCAGTCTTTTTCTTTCCCTCACTCCCTGCCCACAGTTTCCATCAGCTTCTCAGCACTTTATTATTAGAGATGATTTGTCAGCTAAGGATCACCAATTGTTGTAAGAAATTCTACAACATGAAGAAAAAAGACACCAAATAAAAATTGTAAAGCAAAAGTACAAACTCCCAAAACAGGAACCTAGAGAAAATAGACCTATCAGTGGAAATAGAAGAAAATATACCTTTAATGTCATCAGAGAGATGAAAATATTTATTATATCTCTGAAATGCAAGCAGAAAGCATTAAGAAACAATGACAGAATAAAGTAAAATCTCTTAAAAGTAAAAATATGATGGTGAATATAAATCATGAGTAGGAAAGTAAAAGGAGAAAATCCCATAAATTAGAGCAAAGAGACAAAGAAGTGAAAAATAAAATAAAAATAAACTTAGAGGACTGATTCCGAATGGCCAACATCCAACAAATAGTTTCCAGAGAGACAAGAGATAACAGTAAGGAGTAAATTATCAAAAAGGCAATAAAATTTTTTAAGCAATTATTTATAAATAAAATTGTGAAGCATCTTTAGAATATTATAATATTTTCTAGTCTATAGTATTTTTATGCCGAGGGAATGGTTTTAGCATAGATTAAAAAATGTGATACTATGAAATTTTGAACAAGTTTAAAACCTTGACAATGGAAGTAAATTGTGTATAAAGTAGGAAAGGCTAATTTTGATTTCTTCTGCTTTAGCTGGATTACAAACGGGAATACTGTATTCTGTGCCAGGTGCAATGCTTTCAAAGGGATGGAAACTCTTTACAAGATGGGGGTAATGGGCAATGAGAAATCTGATCTATCAGTTATTTACTGCTGGGTAACAAAACATACCAAAACTCTGTGACTTCAGACAACAACCATTTTATTCACCCATGATTCTGAGGGTCAGCAATTTGAGCTTGGTTCAGTCAAGCAGTTCTTCTAGCCTCATCTAAGGTCATTCACGTAACTGCAGTTACCTGGTGGTTAGAATGGGGCTGGATGCCTTCTTTAAATGGCTAAAGATGGTTGATGGCTGACTGCTGAGTTAATGGCTGACTGCTGAGCCTCTACAAAGAGGCTAGCCTAGTCTTCATCATATGAACGTCTCAGGTTCCAAGAAAATAAGAGTGGAAGTGGCAAGGCTTCTTAAGGATTATGCTTGAAACTCCTATAACATGACTTCTGCTGTATTCTATTGACTGAAGCAGGCCACAAGGCCAACCCAGAATAAAAGTCATAGAGCAACCGTATTCTCCTTATCTTGTAACATGTTGTGTATGCATTCACAGATGGAAAGAATTTGCGACTATTATTTGCAATCTACTATATTTACCCCAAACCATGCCACATGAAGCATAGATGAGAAAATAAGCCTGCAATATAGTACAGGAGCTATGGTAACTCTACTTTTGTAATATGGATACTACTTTTTTACGGACACTATACATCAGATAAAATATGCAGATGGACGTTTCAGAGAGCCAATTTCTGCCCAGTACCGGAAAGAATCCTTTAAAAACTGTGAAATGTTGTTTCACGAGAAGGCTTTAGGTTTATGTTGGACCATGATTTGTTTAGCATATGGCAGACGGGATTTGAGTATGGAAGGACACTAGGCTAGATGGGTTTTAGTATCTCTTCCAATACTGGATCTCTATGAGTCTTTGCGATTTGTAGAGAGTATACCAAGTCAGTGGTCAGGATTAGATAGTATGTTTGGAAATGACTTGTAAATAAATATCTCATATCAGTTGTGAGTTTGCAAACAGGGAGAAAAAGAGAGGAGAAACAGAAACTGGGGTGCTACGGAGACTCCAGGCAGGCAGAAAAAGCAGTACCAAACAAAGGAATAGCATAGGAAAGAAACAAATTCAGAATCACTGATTTAACATAGTATGTCATCTCAGCATTTATCTCTGCATGTAAAATTTTGAGTTGCATTCAGAATATCTATTTCACCTTATTCCTCTCTGATACATAAATCTTTTTCATCTGAAATTCCTATTTGTGAAGTTATTACTTGGTTTCAGAGTTATTCAGGCTCAAATGGCTCTCTCCCCTCAGAGTTTTCCATTTATAATAGCATCCTAACTAGTATATCTTTCCTGGGAGGATAAATTACTACAGCTGTGGGTTTAAAATCTATGGTTACCTTCCAACCTCCTGCATTTTTAACTGAGTTTATATTCAGGCTCTTCAGAGAGAAATATGACTAAACAAACAAGAGAATGTTGCATTACCTAATCCAATCGTACATTAGTGGCAGGATAAAGACAAACTCTAGGCCCAATATGCAAGATAGACAATTTCCTGGAGACTGGTATCTCCCACTTCTCTATTTCACTTTGACCTGGAACTGAGTTTAGTATGACAATGGTGAAAGTTACTGATAAAGAGCCATCCACAGTTTTTTGAATCCTTCCCTATTCATATCACAACTGGACTTCTGTATTACAAATTTAGTAGATGAAAGACCACAGGAGGAATAAAAACAAAATTGTCAGTAAAAAGTTAGTTATAATAAAGCATTTTTCAAATAGAATCATGCAGCCTACAGGTAAATCAGGTCAATCTAAAAAGGTAATTTTAGTATGAGCTGGAGAAATTATGAGAAAACAAGGCCAGCCTGGGTGGGCTTTCTCCCACAATCAGACTTAGAATAGAATGTAGCTTCAACATGACTTTGTCATTTCACTGAGTCATGTTAAGAGAGAAGGAGGGGATTGCTGATGCTTCGGAAGATGGTGGGGCTTGGTCTCGTGCATTCCTCAGGCTTAACTCAACCATAACCTGACAATGTGTAAGGGTGCCCGCCTATCTGTTTTCTTATCTGAAAATTTCCTAGCTGGCATAATTGTCAACTTACTTCCTTGAGGAATTTCTGGTAATTCAGTCTGTTCTAATATACCCATTACTAATATTATTATTAATATGTTCTCTAAACTAGATTATCTAAGGCATTCATATTTTCCTTCAAAATTCTACTAGATTGTTATGATGACAAACTTTGGGGCAAACTTTTGCAGTGTCCTTTTTTTCCTAGTTTTCTAAATAATATTCTTTTTTTTTTTTTTTTACTTTAATCAATTAATTAATTTTTTGAGTTGGAGTCTTACTTTGCCGCCCAGTCTGAAGAGCAGTGGCACGCTGACTGCCACCCCAGAGTCGACCTGCTGGGCTCAGGCAATCCTCCCACCTCAGCCTTCCAAATAGCCGGAACTACAGGCACAGGCTACCACAACCTGCTAATTTTTGATTTATTGTAGAGACAAGGTTGTACCAAGTTGCCCAGCCTGGTCTCGAACCCACTTGCCTCCGCCTCCCCAATTGCTGGGATTACAAGCTAAGCCACCGGGCCCAGCCCTAAATAATACTCTAATTTGGATGTATACCAGAGTTGACAAAAAAAGTGTATACATTTTAAGAAAGAAAAGAAAAAAAGGATTAAAATTGTAATACTCAATATACACTGAGAGCAAAAGACGAATACAAGTCATGTTTGACTTCTGCAAATACAAGAGGTGCTCAGAGTGGTTACTATCAGCATCCAGACACTAATGATGGTGAACTACTGCAGGACTTGTTATAAGAGGCCTCCTGGATCTTCCCTTGTGCATGTCACACACAGGACCACACGTCTCAAACTTATCACAAACGCATGCAATTGTTAGGCGTATTATTGGTTCTGTTGCATATTCACGCCTCCATTGTCGTTGTACTTCCATAACGTTCTTGAATTTCAAATATCACTTCAAAATAGTTTTGTGCTGCTTGAACAACTGTGCTTTTGCCATTTTCTTTGACTGTCCTGCCTGTTGCATGGTGACTTTAGCATTCATTTGATTAACACCATCTTCTGAGTGAACATCATACAACACATTGCTACTGTAATTTAATTCAACTTTGAAAAGTAGTACATAGATAACATCTTAAAATGTGTTCACATTTTTTGGGCACCCCCATATATATATAATATATGCACATGCATATAATTATTTTAATTTTTTTTCATTTTGTGGGGTTTTGAAAAATCAAAAGAGGTCTTTTGGGATTCTTTGTGCAGCCTTCCTGGTTGGTTGGTATTTGTCCTCAGTTTCCAACAGTCAAAATGTCCAGCATTTTATATTCACAAAATAGAAAACAATTTAAAGTAAAATGATCACATTTCAGTAACTCCAGCACCTAATTTGTGTGTCATTTTCTAACAGTTAAGCAATACATGCTTCAAATACTTACTGCACATTTCTCAGAATCAACAAGAATATCCCTCACTTACTTGAGATGTCACTAGCTATTATTTTTGTTGGTCTATTTTTTTTTATGTTACTACTGGTGAACGACAACCCTTATTTACAACAAATTTGGGGACAATCTGCCGAGTAAGAAGTGAAAATTCACTACACTCTTCTGCTAAGCTCAAGTCTTAAAGATAATCATTGTTAACTATTTAATGCCTACCAGAAATTTTTAATGCTGATCAGAATTTTAATGCCTACCAGAATTTTAATGCCTACCAGAATCTTTCAACTCCCCACCTCATTCTTTTCTTGCATCGTGCCATATAATTTGATTTTGATAATTAATATCATTGACATTGTTCTGGATCAACACAAATAGGCTTATCTCATTTTTAAAAGCTGCAGAATATTCCTGTATTTTATCTAATGATTTCTTTACTAATAGACATATAGAGTGCATTTTTGTTTTTTCTCTTGCAATACTGCAGGAAAAATGCACACACACACACAGAGGCACAAATCTAGACTACTTTTTACTATGAAACATAATTCTATAACTAGGATTGTTGAATAATAAAAAAAAACTACCTGTCCAAAAAAACCTCAAAAACTAATCAATTTTTACTCTTATCCACAATTCTTCAGAATATTTTTTCTCCAATAATCTATGTCAAAATATTTAAAAATTTTAGAACTCTGATGGCCAAAATAATATCTAATTGATATTTATTTAATATTTAGTGAAAGTAACCATTGTTACATATTTATTTGTCATTTGTTAGTTTTGTAACTTGACTGTTCTTATCCTTTGCCCATTTTGGTATTGTTTATCTTTTTTGTATTGATTGATTGGTAGACAAAAATCTTGCAACTATATTTATATTTGTACCTTGACAGTAGGTCTGTTGTATTTTTTGCAAATATTTGCAACCTGAAAATAAGTACTTTTCACTTATTTTTCTTATGAAAGAGACCTGAATGTTGCTGCCTAATCACACCTCCTACTTGTCCCCTATTCTGTAGAAATAATTGTTGTCTTGAAATTTATTTTTTTCTCATTCATTTATGTTTTTAAAATATAGCTTTATATATCTTCGTTTCATATCTTCCCTTCAAAATTCCACATTGTAAGATGGAGTATCTGATTGGTTCTACTTCTACCTTGGTCTCCACTGACTTCTGGAGCAATCCCAAAGGTCAAAGGTGACAGCACATCTAGAATATTTCTCACTGCTGGAGCACTTGAGAGTGAATTGAAGTTTTCTGACAAGAAGACACCATTGTCATGACATTGGCAGCTTTACTGAGAGATGTTTACTTATCCAATATGAAGGGTATTCTAAGTACAATGTATACTAGACATATTTTAGTTTTTGTAGTATGAGGGGGGAACCCCTCCCCATTCACCTAATCTCACCCCGAGTGAAATTTTTCTCTCTTTCTTTTTTTTTTTTTTTTTGGGTGAGAAAAATCCTTAGGGGAATGTTTTGCTGATGTGAAAGAGGTGAAACAAAAAATGGCAGAAGCACTAAAAAGCATTAAAACTGACAAACTCAAAAATTGTTTTGAGTAGTGAAACAATTGTTTTCATAGGTGTATTGCATCAGATGGAGAGAACTTTGAAGGTGGATGAAATTGAAAGATTTAAGAATAAATAGATTTTTTTACAAACTAACTCTGGCTGTTTTGGGATCCTTCTTGTACATTAGGGGAGATCTGCTGAACTCTGTCATGAAGTAAATATTTCAATTTCATAACGGCAATCAATTATAAACACTGCATTTGCAGTGCTTTCCTTTTATATACACAAAATTCTTATCCTTTTAAAAGTTTAAGACCTTCATATTTTGGTGTGAGATTACTGCCAAAATGTAAGTTTTAAAATTTAATTAAATTTAATTCTGAACTGACAAATAATATTTACCATATTAATTGTATGTATGTGATACTTTATATATACATACTTTATATAATGATTAAATCAAGCTAATTAACATATTCATCACCTCATATACTATTTTTGGTGACACAAGTATTTCAAAATTGAATTGTCTTTGCAATTTTGAAATATGCTTTACATTATTATTAACTATAGTCACTATGCTGTGTCATAGATTTCAAAAACTCATGCCTTTGGTCTAACAAAAGCCTTTTGCCCTTTGACCATCATCTTCTCAATCTCCCCCATCCCTACTCCAGCTCTTAGTAGAACCACTGTTCTACTCTCTGCTTCTTGGAACTCGAATGATCTAGAGACTATATTTGAATGAGATCATGCAGTTTATCTTTCTATGTCTTGTTTATTTCACTTAGCATAATGTCCTCTAGGTTCACCCATGTTGTCACAGATGATAACATTTACACCTTTTCTAAGTCTGAATAGTATTCCACCATATACATATATAAAATTTATTTATTCATTCATCTGTTGAGAAAGACTTAGTGTGATTTCCTCTTGGCTACCGTCAATCATTCTGCAATGAACTTAGAAGTACAGATATCTCTTCAACACACTGACTTCATTTACTTTGGATAAATACACACTAGTTGGATTGCTGGATCAGTAGTTCCATTCTTAATTTTTTGAGGAACTTCCACACTGTTTTGCATAATAATGGAACATACTAATTTACCTTTCCATTAACAGTGTACAGAGTGACTTTTTTTCCACATCCTTGCCAACACCTACTTATAATCTTTTTGATGATTGCCTTTTTATTTAGATGTGAAGTAATAGCTTATGAACATAATTTGCATTTCTCTTATGATCAGTGATATTGAGCATTTTTATATACCTATTGGTCATTTGTATGTTTTCTTTTGAGATATGCCTATTCACATTCTTTGCCCATTTTTAAATTGGGTTGTTATGGTTTTGCTATTGAGTTGTTTCAATTTCTCAAAATTTTAGATACTAATACTTTTTCATATGTAGAGTTTGGAAATATTTTCTCCTAGCCCACAGGTTACCTTTTTACCCTGTTAATTTTTCCTTTGCTTTTTAGGTTAATGCAGTTCTGTTTGTCTGTTTTTGTTTTGTTGCCTGCACTTGTAGGATCAACAAAATGTAACTGTGGCTCCTTAACAAAAAATGGAACCTAGAAATAAAGGAAGTTATATTAATTTTGCAAGGAGGTCAAATAATGTAATTTCTAAGGTAATGCCATTATGCTTGTTATTTATAGCTATTTATTTAATGGCTATAGCAGTAGATTGAAAATTAGGGCATATTACTTCACTTAGTTATGAATAGAGACTAATAATTTTGACCTATGAAAAGAGAGATTGTGAGAATTAAGTAATGTATTTAGAGGAATTTAGGAATAAAATAAAAGTTGAAATGATGGTACTGTAAAAGTTTAGTCATAGTCTAGTATTTCCTGAATCATTTTACCAGATGACTGCTTGATTGTGAACTCCCTAGGGACAACAATCAAATTCTTGTCACTTAT
The DNA here is from genome assembly GCF_000164805.1 of Carlito syrichta. Classification (NCBI taxonomy): domain Eukaryota; kingdom Metazoa; phylum Chordata; class Mammalia; order Primates; family Tarsiidae; genus Carlito; species Carlito syrichta. Next base: position 352,929 of record NW_007260368.1, read on the forward strand.
TATCCCTAAAAATTGTGGCAAATGTTCAATGATTGTGTATTTGATAGAAAGAAAGTGGCCCTGTGGGAAAAATAGAAATGGAATTACAATACAAAATATACTGAAAATGAGACTAATAAAACCATAATTGTAAAGGTGAACTGACATAGAAACTGAACATGAATGTGCACACAAAGGAAGAAGAATTTTAAAAATAGAACTCCAACTCAAAAAAAAAAAAAAATTAAAAATGGAGGTCATAACCAGCCTGGCCCAGGAAACAGGCACACTCACAAGGATTTGGTCAGCACTTAGACTCTGCCACCATAGGCAACTGTCAATCTGCCTTCTGTGCTTGTGCCAGTCAGTCACTCTCTGATTCTTTGAAACCATGTAGATTCTACAAGAGTCCAAGGAATGTTTCTCTTTCCTGGTTTTGAGTCTTTAAATCATAGTGGCTTGATATTTGACATAGGGTTGTTGACAGCCTAAATGGATTTTTTATAATAGTGTAGCTTAGATAAATCTTTCTTTTGTTGTAGGGGAGCCAAAAATGTTTTTATGGCTAACACTAGCTTAATAAGCAGTCAGGGCTTTTTTAAAAAAAATGCAACCATTTAATTTTTAATATGGATTGGTTCCTTTTGGTAATTAAAAACAAACATTTTGTAAAGTTTCCAAAGTATTAATCAAAATAATGTAAGATTTTGTACATCAGGATTTAGATATGTTTTAAACTCTTCTGAGATGGAATCATAAAGTAAAGTTAAAACAGATTGAAATCAGGTCTTTTATTGCCTATGCTCTATGTAGACCCAAGGTCATATATAAAGTTCAACAAGGGCCATATTAAATTTCAACAGAGTCTAAAGTTTACTTGGGGTAATACATATCTAAATGTTTATGTCACTATACTAATATGTAGCACCAGGAAATTAAAAACAAACAAACAATAAAACTATATTCACCTTGGTTAAGTGACCCTCAAGGTTTTTGCCGCTAGTCGAGTTAGACTAACGATGACTCAAATCTCTTCTACTTTTCTCATTAGTAGCAGTGCCAATATGCTGCTATTAAGTCAGGATAACAATGTAGCTAGATCATTTTGGCTATTAGAAGTAAAAGTTCTCTGCTTTAGTCAGAGACCAAATAAAAGAGTCTAAGAGGAGAGTTTTACTTCCTTTTGTGTGCCTAGAAGTCTATGCCTCTAGGAAGCATTTAGACATCAGAATTATCAATTATAATGACTTCAAAAGTCTTGAAATCATTATGTTTTGTGCACTTCTATATTTTTACTCACATCTATTATTTCTGTACTGCCAGTGTTGTTTCAGAATTTTTTAGTTATTATAGTCTTAGCCATGTTAGTAATTATACCAATAAAATAAAAATCAAATATGTTGTTTCATATTGGTTTGGAATAAAGTCAACATGTTAATATTCTTAATATTGAACATCCTGTTTTACTGTTTCATGAATATCTGATTTTTTCAAAATCTAAGTCTAATTATTAAATGTGGATTCTATCATGCCATCCTGACAGCTCTTTTGCTTTAATCAGAATCTTGGATCACTAGATATTAAGAATGACCAGATATATTGACTATTTCAATTTCATTCTTTCTAAAGGTTGCATTGAGGCTGTGATAAATTTCTTCATTTTAAACTTAATTTTTTAATAAGTAAAGCTAGTTTAATAATATGAAATGATGATCAATGAAATGACGAGCTTTTGTGAAGTTAGTTTAAAAAACTGAATTAAAAAAGAACATTCCTTCTGCTCAAAGACAAGCCATCATCATTAGTTTTTAGAGACCTGGTAGGTTCCAAGTGCCAATAGTTTGGTTTGCATCACATTTAGAAGTTTGAAGCACTTTGAAGTAATGTGAAAGTATATGTGGAGATGGAGTTTGAACTGAAACTTGAACTGCTGTATAGATCTGTCTGCTTCCTCCTGATTGTTAGTTTTTTCATGTATTTTTGCAGTACTGTGAAGGTGAAGATCACCAGACTCTCATTTTCTTTATGTTGATGGAGCCACTGAAAGCCCCATACCACCACAAAGTCAGGAAATGCAAAGTGTGGTCACTTTCCACAACCTATTATGAAATAAAATTGCTTAGTATTCTTGCGTTATGTGAGGTTTCAGTTATTGATCTGAAGCATACATCATCAACAAGCAAATAAGTGAATGTGGTCCTCTTTACCTCTTTATTTTCTATAAAGAATTAGCCTGATATTATATTCCACCACAAACTTTTCTCTGCTCCAAAACGATTAATGTAGGCATGATACAGAAAGCAACAATTAATGTGTTTTTTATTATTGTGTATTATTAATGCATAATTTATTTTTGTGATGAGATTCTAGAATTACTGTTTTTTTTTCTTGTTTTTTAAAGCTGAGCTGTAGTTCAGTGTTTGGGAAATACAAGTATAAACATTAAGAAGTGCTTCAACTGAAATACATTTTGCTGAATTTTTGACCTTTGGAGTATAAAGTAAAAAGTTTACAGATATCATTGATCTGTAATGGTTTTCAATTATTGAATGACCAAAGGATAGACTTAGACTTTGCTAATTAATGCTACTTTCCAAGTAAAAATGTATAGGCTAAGGCAAGCTTCTATTTAAAATAAACTTTCCCCACAGTGTGAGGTACATCTGTTTCTTAAACTTTTGATGTTTTCCAAAGAAAAAACCTTCATTATTTTCCTCTGAAATGATCTGTCTCCTTTGGGTCTGTAAGATAAGACTATTAAGAGACTCAACAATTTCTCTAAGGCCTCCCAAGGCCCATAATACAAAGACTATAGGATTTAAACTTATTCTTTGATTTAACATCACTCTACACCTTAAAAAAAAATCTAATCCAAACCAAAAACTAAGCCCTGCCCTGACTGCAAAAAAAAATTCTGTAATTACAATGCAGTTGTTGAGCATTCAGAAATTGGAACCAGATAAACTTGAGTTTGACACTCAGCTTTCCTGTATTTTCTTGGAGAAAATATTTATTTTTCTGTTTCAAATCCCTATATAAAATTCTAGGCAATGATTGTGTTAACTTTACAAGATTCTTGCAAAGATCCTATGGTATAATCTGCTTAGCAGAGCACCTAACACTAAGGAGATAGTGATTGTCAGGCAAATGCTTGATGGCTCTTGCTTTTTTCTACTGTTCTGGGCTGAATTTTGTCCCTATAAGATTCATATGTTGAAGCCCTAATCTCAGTATCTCAGATTGTGGCTGTACTTGAAGATAGAGCCTTTAAAGAAGAAATTAGGTAATATACATGGGCCCTAATGCACCTTGATTGGTGCATTGTCTGTATAAGAAGAGGCAATTATGATGCAGGCATTGTGTGCACAGAGGAAGGACCATGTGAGGTCACAACAAGAAGAGAGTCATCTCCAAGCAAAGGAGAGAGATTTCAGAAGTCAGCACTGGCAACTTGATTTCTAGCCTTAGAAAACGAATACATCTATCCAAGATGATTTTTTCTTCTTGTTTGGGAATAGACTTAATGCACTGAATTATGTTGGCCTTATGACTATGCTACGCCATGATCATAGCATCTATAGCAGTCACAGTGACTCACCCAGGCCCCCAAAAGAGTGTTAGTCAGAGTCCTTCTGTAGGCTTCTTCTGCTGAAGGATGTGGGATGGTTCTCTAATTCTTTACTTAAGAGTGTGGTCGTGGAGCACACACCCAGTGATGCAGGGATAAACCTGAGAAAGTGTGAAAGGTACTCAAAGAGAAGCAAAAATGAGGGACAAAGAGGGAGATTCCCAAAGGAGCCCTTAGTTTCAGCAATGCTCTTTAATACTGTGAACTTCCCTCCAAAAAGTTTTGATTTAACTTGGGCTGCTGTCCCTTTTAGCTAAAAGAATCCTGACTACTCTTTAGTTTTATCGTAAAACTGAACATTTAGTACCGTGACACAAAGGCATTCTTGCATCTACAGAGCTGATGTTAAGGGTTGATTTGTGTGCCCCCTCCTCCTTAAAAAGTGATATGTTGAAGTCCTAACTCATAGTACCTTAGAAAGAGCCTCTAATCCAATATGACTGGTGTTCTTGTCATAAGACGGCCATGTGAAGATGCAGAGAGATACGTAGGCAGTATGCTATGTAAAGATGGGGGCAAAGACTGGAGTGATGCATTCACAAACTAAAGGATGCCGATGAGAGATGGCAGACCACCGGAAGCTAAGAAGATATATGGAAGAATTCCTTACAGATTTAGAGGAAACATGGTCATGTCGACATGTGGTTTCCAATTTGAAGCTTCCTGAACTGTGAGACAATACATTTCTATTGTTTTAAGCTTCCTGGTTTGTGGTAAATTGTTGCAGAAATCCAGGAAACTACTACAGCATGTGAGAAAGGGTTTAAAATTAATGACAAAAAATGTGGCACATATACATGATGGAATATTATGCAGCCATAAAGAACAAAATCATGGACTTTGCAGCAAGCTGGGTAGAGTTGGAGATCATCATACTTAGTGATCTATCACAGAAACAAAGAACTGAATACCACATGTTCTCACTCATAAGTGGGCCCTGAACACTAGTCACATTAGAACAAGTGCAGGATCTGCAGTCACTAGGCACTTCCAGAGGAAGAAGGCAGGGAAAGGGGTCACATAACAACACAAATGGTACCTGGTCATAAATTAGGGGAAGTGAGGGTCAGTTGGAGGTCCAAACCTCACCTGCATGCAGCCTACTTGTAGTAGTTAACTCTTACTTGTACCCCACATTTCTATAATAAAATAAAATAAAAAAGATTCATGGCACTCTATATCTTTTGAGATCCCACGTCTTGAGTAAGATCATCCTTCTCGATCTCTTCTAGTCATTATTTGCTTTTCTCATGTTTTAAATGCAACTGTATTAGTGTTTTAACCTGTTTCCACAACTAGGTGGTCAATGTTTTTGGATCGAGATCTATGTCTTTTAGCTCCCCAATACCCAGTACAGCAAATCAAATAATCTACATCATGTTATTGTTATCATAATCATACTGTCATCATCATCATTATCACAATCATTAACACAATTAATATAGCTAATTTTTTTTATCATAGGAGCTAAACAAGGCACCTTTCATATATTATATTATTTCATCTCACAAGACTCATGCTAAATAGATAATAATCTATTCAGAGAAAATGCAGCTGTTGCTGAAAGAGAAGTTTGACAAGTACATTTCCATAGTTCCCACAGTTGATAGGAAAGGAGGATTAAATACAATTCAAAGGCTCTCCAAAGTCAAAGTCTTGAAAATAACATGATTGTTATTCGTAAATCTTTTCCAATTTTGCAACTGTTAAACATTCTACAATCTGACCCATGCTCTGAGTCACCTAAAATGATGCCCTTATACTTTTGGAGGCTATCTTATACTATTCTCATAATTAGATTAGTAATACTAATATCTCTCATTCTCATCCACTCATTTTACCCAATCTGTTGGTTTTACTAGCTATATTAATTGTGTTGATGGTGATGATTGTAATCATGATGATGATGATGACAGTGATGATTATGTTAGCAATAACATGATGTATATTCATTGATTTGCGGTGCCGGGCATTGGGTAGCTAAAAGACATACGTACTGACCTCAAAAGATTTACCACCTAATTGCTGACATAGGTTAAAACACTATTGGGATCTAGGTTAAGTAAAATAAAAATAACTATTTTCCAGTACCATATAAACTTAAAATTCCATAATCAAAGTTTCAGAAATATAGACATGATGGTGATATAATGATATAGATGTTATAGCTATTTGTATAATAATTTCCAGGACAGAATAAGACACTCTTAAAAACTACTGGGACAACCTGACTAGTCCAAACTCTGAACCAAAGCTGCTTTGGACTTATATCTCAACTCTGTCACTGTGTTCTCAGTAAATTTTCCCTTGTTTCCACAATCTAGATCAATTGCCACGTGATCTATTTTAGTAGCTCGATGAGCTGTTATTTTGCAGCAGTTAGTACTATTAAGTTTTGAAAACTTATCTATATAATTATTATTTTTCTTTATTAGCATTGACATTCTCTACTTTTCTGTATATGTCATCAGGGCATGACAGCTTCTACTCTCTTTGATCATCACTGTATCTCTGGTGATTAGTTCAGTGCCTGGTATGTAAACAGTATTCGAAAAAATAAACAAGTGGATGAATGAATCTCCCTAAGTGTAGTGCCCTTTACCTTCTCCCAGCCTTCAGTTGATATATGCTTTATGTGATTTGAGTGATGGAACAATCCTCCTTCTTCAAACTTTCACTTGGTTTCCTTGACACAGTATCCTGAAACTCTGTGTCCATCCCTGTTCCACACTCTTAAGCCCTTTTCTGGATTCTTTCACAGTCCATTGTTTTTTTTCCTTTCTAACACTCCCTATTGGACAATCAGCCTCAGTTGTCATCCTGTCTTTCCGTCTCACTCAGTATTTTCTACAGAGTCTGGACTGCAGCCTGTTTCTGGTGTAGATATTTGTTTCTTGGTATGCAAGCCTTGGGTTTCATAGCATTTCCTTGCTTAGTGTGTCTGTCTATCCTTTCATGCTCTCCTAAGTGATGATGAAGATTTATATCTTATTTGTTTTATCCTGCATAGTGTCTTGTACTTATATGTACAAAAATGATTGAATCAACTCCTTTCTCAAAAGCCTCCATTGTGTTTGGCACACTTAGAATAAAACCCAGAGTCCTTGGCACAGTCATCAACTCCTGAACTCATTTTTCATCATCTGCTCTCTCACTTAGTTCAAATTGAAATGGTCTTGCTTTTTCTTGACACACTAAGTACATTCTCATTCAGGACTTTTGGCCTGCTGCTTTGTCAGCCTTGAGTCCATCCAGGGATAGATTTTAGGGCATCTGTGAATTTGTTTCTCTCATATATACCTGTGGTTTCTTTTCACTAAAGTCTCTATTCCAGTGCCACCCTCTTGAAGGAAGCTTTACTAACATCATCACCTGAAACAGCATCATGGCCTGGTGTGGCAGCTCACACCTAAAATCTCAGCACTTTGGGAAGCTGAGGAAAGAGGATTGCTTGAACCCAGGAGACGGAGACCAGTCTGGACAACATAGTGAGATCTCATGTCTACAAAAAACAAAACAAAACAAAACAGATGGATGAGGTGGCATATGCTACTTGGGAGGCTGAGGCAGAAGGATCGCCTGAGCCCAGAAGGACAAAGCTCTGGTGATCCATGACCATGCCACTGCCTTCCAGCCTGAATGACAGAGTGAGACTGACTCAAGAAAATAAAGATAAGCATCACACTTTACTTTCTCTACCTTATTCTTATCCTACTATGCTGTTTGTTCTTCATAGCACTTACCAATATCTAATATCAGATGTTGATCGCCTACTTGTTATTTGTCTCTGCTACTAGCATGTAGGCTCTGAGAGAAAAAGGACACTGTCTATGATCCTTATTGATGCATTCTCTGCGTTAAAAAGAGTCACACTATAGGCATGCTGCAGTTACTGCTGAGTGAATGAGTCAATCAATATTCTCAAGCTTTTCAATGGCAGGCATCATTTCAGATTTCTTGAATATTATCAATCATCTGCCACTTTGTCCTCAATATAGTAGGTCTTCAAAAACTATTTATTGAAGCTATTTTCATATGAGGGTCTCAATACTGTGAGTGGTAGGAACCCCAAAATAGGTTCTGATTGAAACTTCAATCACTATTTTGTTAGGTCTCACAAGCGGGTCTTTCCCTTGAATTATTGATTCTAAATGTAGTTTTTACTTTTTCTGCTATTAATTGTTTTATTTCACTCTCCTATATTTTTTCATATTATGTTTTTAGTTTTAAACATGACACAACATTAATTGTATAAAATGCTACTGAGCACATTTCAGGTCTGTAGTGGAACAAAGACTTTCAGCTGGGGCTACTCTAGTATTGACAAATATTGTAAACACTTCTGTATGTCTTTTACAAAGAGTTATGGTAGCTTAATTATATTTAAATAAGAAATGGAATATAGACTTTTATGGAATAAGTTTGGTTAATCACAGTAACTTCATTCTTTATGGACAAATGGAAATCATAATAAACTAAGTTTTTGATCCCACATCGATGATAAATAGTGATCACTTATCAAAAAAAGACAATACATAATGTCACTAAAACATTTGTACATTTGGGAAATATTTTGAAAAATCTTTTGTATAACATGTCTGAGCATAAGAGTCTCTGAACTAAGTTTCAGAAAATCAAACTGAGGTTTTGCTGCATAATAATTGTGATTTAGAACCAAATGACTTAAACTCTTAAATCTCAGCTTTTAACATATCTTCAAGGCAACTCGTCAAGATAAATGAAAAGAAGAGGCATATTCATCTCTTATTTGAACAAAGTCTTATTCACATTTGCATGTGAAGGTTTAGCTCTTTCTTTAAAAGCAAAAATTCCTAACACAGATAGTCCAAGGAAGTTGTAGACTTCCTAAAATGAATATTACGATTTGTACATGAATGTAACCCAAGGTGTTCTAATTTTTTTTTTCTGAATTTATCTTCTTGAATTTATGGGGTGGGGTGAAGAGATGGGGAAGGAGAGGGGGGATGATGATGAGACAGTTTAAAAATTCCCTTTAAACTTGGCTGCAAAGTTTATTGTACAGCAGATATTATTTATGTCTAACCACAGTCTGTATGTTAAAAAAATATATTATGATACCCCCTAAGCTCTCCACAGGGATTTTTAAAAGATATATTTTATGAGGGGTTCAAACTAAAAATAAATATATATATATTTTTAAATGATTCATATATTTAGAAATTAAGAAACTAAAGCCACGTATATTAACTAACCATCTAGTTTATATTTACTTCTATGCTTTGATAAACAGCATGCAAACCACACGCTGACAACAAAATAGAATTCATCGAAATTAACATATGGCTCATTATTTATGCACAGTGAAAAAGATGTCACTTTTTGAAGTATTAGTAGTTAACTTGTTTACCTTAGAGTAAGGATTCTCAACTAACTCGCAGTGTAAAAGGATCCTTTAGAAGTTTTATAACTGGCCTTTCTATATACAGAGAAAAGCAAATCTAAACAGTAGAATAACAATACAAAAAAGAGTAAATTGATCAACCTTTTAGACACTGAGTAAGAAAAGGTTAAAAATCTTCTTCCATATTTATGATCAGATGGTTTGTTTTCTATTTCACCTAATTGAAGTGAGAAATTTAACTTGCTCACTAATTTGTTAATCATTCTTTGTTTGACTATACATGGTCAATTCCAACACAAATAAGGCAGATCATGTCTTTTTCTTCTCTTGTATCCTCTATAACACTTCAAAATAATACTTTAAATTTGCATAGCCTTTTAACAAATCTAAGCTCTCTCTTATTATTTTATCCAGTCCTTACAAGAGGTCAGGAGAATGTACAATCATGTCCTGGAGTCAACTTATCTTTCCTGAAAGCTGATTGTTAATTTTTAGTAAAGTTAACATAATTTTAATAAAAAATCAATTAAAATGAAAAATTTTAATAAAATCAGCCACTAATTTTAATAAAGTTAATTAAATTTAATAAATTTAAGTATTATATTGTATAAACCTAGAATTACATAAATTATATTTAAAACAAAGTTACTAAATACTCAAGACTTATCATCTTCTAATTACATTGCTACAAGTGCTGTCAATCAGGACTTTTCCCCTGAAAAAGTAGGTAGGGGGAACTAGGTAGTTATTATTAGCCTAATTTTACTAGTGAAAAACTTGAATCTTAAAGGAAAATCTTACCCAATGTAGTAGGGATTAGAGTGACACCTCTATCACATTTCCCACTTACACTTTTTTGTCAAGTTACATAGTCAGCAGATATTGAGTGCTGTGCTTACTACGTGAAAGGCATTGTAATGGAGACTCCACAGTGCAAGCATAATACCTCCTTCTCCATTCTCTGTGCTGATGACTTTGCTTTCTACTCCACAAGGAAAAGAAAAAAATCTCAGGAGAGAGCTTTCTCAAGCTCCCTCAACCATATTTCATCTGCTTCCTTGCATCTTGCCTTCCTCTCAGGTGATTTATTAGCATGATTTGATAGTGTGAATTATTTTTTAAAACACTTAGTTGCTGGGAATCCAGGATGTCTCTGTGGACTAGATTTTCTCCTTACCTTTCTGACTGCACTATCTCATGTGCTTTCCTTCTAATCTCATAGAATGTTGGATTGTGAATAGGGGATCTTATCACATCTCATAGCTTTATAGTCTGTCAGTCAGTCTGGCTATTTATCAGCCGGTCTGTCTATCAACCTATCAGATTTATATATCGGCATTCTAGAAAGTTCCTCAGAACTCCTAAGATCTCGTATTTCCCTGACCTTTTTTACCTTTCTTCTTGGACATCTAATGAGCATTTTAAGGTGAATGTGATCTAAGCTTAATACTGATCTACTGATAGACCTCCAGTCTTATGAAAGCTCCTCCTGTAGTCTTCCTATGTCAGGCTCCAAACTTGATTTTATTTTTACTCACACCCCAAATGTTACCACAAGTCAAATCTTTTTAGTGCTTTTTTCAAAATATGTACATAATGTGATTGCTTCTCAACACCCCCATGGCCATCACTCTGGTCTAAATTGACTATTCAGCCCCTACCTCAATTAAAGCAGCAGTTTCTCAACTCTTTCTTTCTCCTTCCCTTAGCCCCTTACTGTCTGGTACAAGCATAATAGTCAAAATGATGCTGTTAAAAGTTATGTCGGAACATGGCATTTCTCTACGTGGAATCTTCCAGTGACAACTCATCTCATTCTAAATCAGAGCCAAAATCTTTGCTATGACTGGAGACGACCACTGTGACTTGCACCTCCTCGTCTTACTCACTCCTCATCTCATCCTCTCCACCCCAAGGCCTCTCTAACCTCTTAATATTCTTCCCTGCTCTTATTCTGTTATTCCTTGAACACACTTGGCACTTTGCCAACACTGGGTTTCTGTGTTTGTTCTTTCTTCTGCCTAGAATTTTCCAAGTATGCTTGTAGCAGTGCTCTTATTTTCTTCAAGCTTTTACTCAAAAGTAACCTTCTCACTGATCCCTTTCCTGGCCACCTTATCTAAAAATCGATCTTCCTTTCCTCCTGCCTCTTTAGACTTTCTCTGTCTCATTCTTCTTTTCTCCTTAGCGTTAGCACCATCCTATAAACTATATTTAACTCACCTATCTTCTGTATTATTTATCTTCCTTTCCATAATTTAATATTCAGGAGACCAGGGATTTTTGTCTTTTTTTGTTTCAATTTCCTACTTTAAAACCTAGAAGTATACCTCATGCATAGTGGTTGCTAAATAAATATTTGTTGAATAAAAGTCTAAACAACAAGATGCAAATATAGAAAGTAGAACAATGAACAATCTAGTTAGGTTTATTTTCATGTAGAAAGAGAAAGTCAGCCAAGCCTTTTCAAGCTAAGGGGAAGTGACTGTGAGCATGAATACGCAGGAAAGCAGGAATTTTGAGGTTTACTATGTGATAATTTCCAAGTCAATTTGAGCATTAAGAGTTTGTGAATTCTTACCTTGACACTGAGCCATCATCTGGACTCAGCAACTCTGATCAGGTCTTGTTTTTCTTTCTTCCATTCAACTATACCATATATACAATACATCTTTTCTGTGTTGCCTTGTTGCTATCCTCTCTTACTTGTGGCTTGAATATAGCCCTTGTCTACAGTGTACCCCACACAACCACACTCCTGGCTCTATCCAACATGAACTTTCAGCTTCAGTTCCCTCTGCTGTTTGCTTTTCTCTGCCTCCTCTATAAACATTTTAAGAGATAGTATCTTCTTGTGCAAATATTTTTAGAATTTAGGTACTTGGCCAGTCTAAGATTTGGCTGTCTTCAGACATACTCCCATGACACCATCTGTGACAATGGCATTTCTGTTTTATTGCACAGAAAGTTTCTTAAAGACTACTTCTTTAATAGCGACTGTAAACAAGACGTCACTACTTATAGTCATGGGTTTATTATGGCATCAAGACTGTCATATACACTAAAACCTAATGACATTAGAAATACCACAATTATCTTAGGCATATCACAATTATCATAAAGAATGCTAGAGTGGTCAGTTATTCAGCACATTTCTTGAGCAATATTTGTCTCCATACATTGTTATGGGCACTATAGCATGGTGGTGAATGGCACAGACAGGGTTCTTTCTTGTATAAAACTTAATGCTGGGGGATGAGATAGACAAAAACAAGTAAAAGCAGGAAAATCTGATATCAATACTTGTTATGTATAGAATTAAAATAAGGTGTCAGGAGCTATTTTAGATTGGAAAAGAAAGTCTCTCAGAGATGGGTTGAAGCTTGGATGTGTGTGACAAAATGGTACCAGCCATATGAGTACCAGAAGTATAATGTTGCAGGCCAGTGTAACAAGTTTGGTAAGTTTGAGGAGAATTAATAAAATTGTGGTTGGAACATACTGGGTGAGATATAGAGTGATAGGTCATGAGACCAGAGACATTGAAAAGTAAGGTTTTTCAATGATACTGTAGGTGGTAGAATTGCAAGCCAAGAAATTTCTTACCAAGGGCAATAACGTGATCTCATTTACTTTGGTTGCATTTGCTTTACTTAGGCAAGAGTGGAATGGGTCACAAATTAGTGGGTTGTTATGGTCAGCAATTGTTCAGGTGAGAAATGATAGACTTAGACCAGGGGATGTCAGGGCAGACAGCAAGAAGGGGGAGACTTAGGATCATTTTAGAGGTTGAATTGATAGCACTTGCTGATGTATTTAGTTAATTTGAGTTAATATAGAAAAAATTTCATTCTAAATCCTAGAATTAGAATTAATTAAATCAAACCACTAGATATATAGTATTATTATTTACCATGTTAGGAAGACTGGAGAGTATAAAGTTTGGTTGTGTCTAATTATTGTTTATTGATTTTCAGAACACTCTCTACCCTTTTAAATTGTCCTCTGTATTGCAGTAACTGAAAACCTTGAGTCTAGCTTTCTTAGACTCATTTGCCAGCAGTTACTGGCTTAGATTTTCTCCATGAGAAACCCCTGAGTGAGATTTGGAAGGTGAATAAGGAGTCATTATTCTTTGGTGGGAACTGCAGGCAGCTATATAAGCATTAGAGATGGCAGACATGGGATTTTCCCTGGTGGTTTTCAGTTGTCCTCCTGAGAATCACCTACCTGCATGATGCAAGTAGCTGAACTATTAATATGGTTTCTGTGTCCTCTGCATATCCTGGTTTCTTGTCCTTAGTTGTGGCTTCCTTAGCCCTGCCAATGGTTGTACAAAAATCCTCCTTATTCATGGGGGATATATTCTAGACCCCAGTGGATACCTAAAACTTCAGATAGGACTGAATCTTATGTACGGGAGGGGACCACCCCAAAATCCAGAATTATCTTTTAGAGGGTGGGCCCCTTGTGGTACAGGGTTCCCCCACTAGGTAATTGTTCTATGAATCCATCGGAATCAGTGAACCAGCCAGCAGTGTTGTGAGAGACTGTGATTGACTTCTGTGAACGTTTTTTTGAAGATTCTTTCAACATGTTTGCCGATTTCATGATTGGTGATTTATAAGCACACCTGTCCACACCATGCTGAGTGTTCAGCAGTTTTTGACTAAAAAATAACATGACCCACAAACCCCACACTCCCTATTCACTTGATCTCACCCCAAACAACTTTTTGTTTGTTTGTTTCTCTGGATGAAAAAAGCCTTCAAAGGGAAACATTTGGCCAATGTGGAAAAGATGAAACAAAAAACAGAGGAAGCACTAGAAGATATCAAAATGGACAAGTTCAAAAACTATTCTGAGCAGTGGAAAAAGCATCTTGATAGGCATATTGCATCAAACTGAAAGTACTTTGAAGATGACCAAAGTTAAAACATGTAAGAATAAATATACATTTTTTTTTAGTAAATAAATTCCTGTTTTATTGGGTCCCCCTATACACTGGATTTTTTTCTAAACATATGTAAGCTATGGTGAAATTTAATTCATAATTTGGACATAGTAAATGACTAACATTGATAACTCATAACAAAATGGAGCAATTATAACAACATACTGTAATGAAATTATGTGAATATCTGGTCTCTCTCAAAATATCCTGTTATATATAATATTTTTAGACTATGGTTAATTGCAAGTAACTGAAACTGTGGAACGTGAAACTGTGGATAAGGTGTTACTACTGAATAACTCTCTAGTTCTCTGATTTAAGTTAGTTCCTATAAAAAGTACTTAGCATCATTAATATTTTCCTGAACAAACTCTGACTGTTACAGAGAGAAAAATCAATAGCTCTGCTTTCTGGATTTCAAGAGAGAGATCTGAGCCAGAGATAGAGTTCGAAGTCACTAGTGTTTAGGGAATAAACATGGGACCAGATGAGGTTTCTTTGCTGATTTAAAAAAAAAAAAAGAAAGAAAGAAATGGAACAGAAGAGAATCCTGGGAATTCAAACCTTTTGAAGTCAAATAAAAGAGAAATCAGAAAAGAATACCAAGCAGAGAGGTCAAAGAATCAGAAGGAAATCCAAGTATCGTAAACGTTGAGAGAAGAAAGAGTTTCAACAAGGAGGGAGGTCATTGAAGACTAGACAGGCTGGGAGGGTTTCACTGAAGAAAAGGAACTTTGAAAGGTGAATATATTTTAGATTGGAAAGAAACAAATATTTAGCTACTTATTGAAGATAGCAAGATGGGTGTGAACATGAGATCAGAAGGGCTCACTCAGGTGAGTTCTTTGTGGCTAGAGTAGTGTGAAAACTAGAGTTTAAGGGGAACATCAAGAAAGGCAAAGACGACCCATTGTAGGTGACCATAAAAGTCAATCAAAGTCATTTGGACTGTTTTCTGTAAGCAATGAGAGTTACTAGAGGTTCCTGAGTTGGTCAGAAGTGGGGCAGGCCGTTGAAAAATATGAGATGGGGGAACACAACATCAATAAGGGTACCTGATCTCAAACTTGGCAAAGTGGGGAACAAAGGAGGCCCAAACTTTACCTGTATGATGTCCGCTTATACACTTATTCCTGAATTGTACCCTACATCTTTAAAACAAAATATGTAAAAAAGAATAAATTGGTAATGACAGGATAAATAGCAAGACAAGAAAAAAATGAGATCAACAAAAGATATTTTGATGGAAGACATGAAGTAGACTTTGGTGACTTTTACATATTGAGATAAAATAGATCATGTCCATCATGTCAGAAGTTTTGAGTTGAACTGATTAGAAGTGGATGACATCATTGTCAAAAGGGAAGTCTGGAGAGGAAACTAATATGCCTTTTCTGTAGAGGTGACCTTTATTTTTTTATTTATTATTTATTTTTAGAGACGGCATCTCATGCTGTTGCTCAGGCTGGAGTGCAGTGGTGCCATCATAGCTCACTGCAGCATCCTACTCCTGGGCTGAAGCCAATTTTAAAAAATTGTTTTTGAAGATGGAACCTCGCTATGTTGCCTAGGCTTGTCTTGAACTTCTGGCTCTCAGCCTTCCAAGTAACTGGAATTACAGGCACAAACCTCTGCAGTTTATCACATTTTAAAGATAATTTCAAACATATTAGAATGATGGATACTCAATGGAATCAGGAGTTAAGAACCTTTTAAGGAAAATTTCATTTGAAAATAAACTGGTTTTCTTTATTGTTCTCTTATTATTATGGATATTTCAAACTAATACCAAAGTAGAGAGAATAATACAGTAAGTCTTTGTATTTCTAACATCCACTTCAAAAATGATCAACACGTGTCCAGTCTTGTCTCTGTAGCCTTACCTACTCCAGAATACTGAAGTGAATTATGGTCATGATATAATTTAATATGTAAAATTTTAGGATGTCTCCAAAATAAAACTCTTAAAACATAACCATGAAACCATATACACCTTAAAAATGGACAATAATGTCTTACTCTCATTCAGTATCTAGTAAGAGTTCAAATTTCCTATCTTCTCATAATATTTTTAATTGGTTTGCTTGAATTAGTATCCAAGTTATTATTAGATAGCAAGTTATTAGTATACAACTTGGCAACTCTCTTTTTAAAAATATTATGTAATTTTAATACTCACAAAAGGTATACAAATGACATGTGTACTATACGAAGCATAATAAAACAAATACTGTAAACCTTACATTTCAATCCAAGAACTAGAATTTATCAATTTTGTTGAATCCACTTGTTTTTGCCCTCATAATCCAAACCCTGTGCCATTGTTTCAATTGTTAGTACAATCCTGGCTTTTATATGTATTATTCCCTTGCTCTCTTCTGTTTTTTAAAATAATAGTTTTGCCACATATGTATATGTTCTTAAACAATATGTTATTTAGTTTTACTTGTTTTTAAGCTTTAGAGAAATGTTTACTGTAATTTACTGTTTTTCATTCAACAAATGTTTCTAAAGTTCATCCAAATTGTTTTGTGTAGTAAATTCATTTTTACTGCTATGTAATCTTTCAAAGAGTGACTATCACTGCTTACACTTACCTGTTCTCCTGTTCATGGACATTTTGTTTGTTTCTGGATTTTTCTACATAAAATTTTTTATGAACAATATATCTACTACAGCATGTACAAAAGCTTCTACAGTGTGAATTAAGGATTAAAATTGCTAGATCATAGATTACTGTCATGTTCAAATATGCAAAATAATTCCAAGTTGTTTTCCAAAGTAATTATATCAACTAACATTTTTTACTAGCTGTTCATTAGAATTCTCACTGTAGCACATCCTTACCAAATGAAGAATTTTCAGGCTTCTTTAATTAATAAAACAATATTGTCTTGGTTTTAATATGTACTTTTCTGAGCATGAGTGAGGCTGAATACTTTTTCACATGTTTGTTATTCAACTCTTTCTCTTCTGTAAAATGTCTTATCTTCTATCTTCTATTTTTCATCTTTAAAATAGGCTATTTCACTTTTAAAAAGCATTAATTTGAAGGTGTTAGTATTCTGGATAGTTATCCTTTATTATTTACATGACTTGAAATATTTTTCTCTGGGCTATAACTTACATTGTTAATTCTTCTGTGATGCTGCTTGATGAACAGAAATTCTTAATATTGATGTAATCAAAAGAATAAATTATTTTAGTGCTAGTGATTTGAAGTCTTATTTAAAAAATCTTCTTACTTCAAGTTTATAAAGATTATATTTCCTTATAAAAACCATATAGTTATATCTTCTACATTTACTTATTGATTCTGCCAAACTTTGATTTGGATAATTCTGGAAGAAATCAAAGTTTTAAAAACATTTGTTAGTTTTGAATTAGTATCCAAATTATGTGGACAATTCTTTTTTTAAAAAAAATAGGTGGTGTTAATACTCACTACTGAGTAAACATAAGAGAGAGGGACCCCAAAAATCTGGAATTTATTTATAAAAAATTGTGTATTTATTCTTATATGTTTACATTTCAGTCACCTTCAAAGTACTCTCCATTTGATGTAATACACATATTGAGATGCTTTTTTCGTTGCTCAAAACAGTTTTGAACTTGTCAATTTTTATGTCTTTCAGTGCTTCTACTGTTTTTTGTTTCACCTCTCCCACATCAGCCAAATGTTTCCCTTTGAAGACTTTTTTCATCCGAGGAAACACAAAAAAAAGTTGCTCAGGGTGAGATTCGGTGAATAAGGAGGCTGGGACACATGGACCATGCTGTTTTTGATCAAAAAGTGCTGAACACTCAGCGTGGTGTGGGCAGGTGTACTGGTAAATCCCCCATCATGAAATGGACAAACCTTTGATAGATCTTCCCAGAAAATTCACTGAAGCCAAAGTCAGCTTCTCACAACAATGCTCCCTGGCACACTGATGTGGGTGGGTTCCTGGGTTCCTAGAAAACTTACCTAGCGGGGATGTCTATACAAGGGATCCGCCTTCCAAAGATTAAAACCACGTTTTTTGGATCCCTCTCCTCATATAACATATTTGTAAGATATGAAGCACGACAATAAAAGAATACTATGAACCTCAAATTCCAGCTCAAGAACTAGAATTTGATAATATTTGATATAAAATGTCTATTAATGATAAAAATGCATGCTGTAGGTCAGATTGGTTCAAGAAAACAGATTTATTTATGTATTTATTTATGTATTTATTTTTAGTTGGAGTGTTACTCCATCACCCAGGCTGGAGTGCAGTAACACACAGCCACCACAGCCTTGACCTGCTGGGTTCCAGTGATCCTTCCGCCTCAATCTTCCAAGTATTCGAAACTACAGGAGCATGCCCGGCTAATTTTTTGATTTTTTATTGTAGGGATGAGGTCTCGCCAAGCTGCCCAGGCTGTTCTCGAACCCATGGGCTCAGGCAATCCCCTCACCTCGGCCTTCCAAAGTGCTGGGTTTACAGGCTTGAAACTCCACGCTCGGCCGAAAACATATTTTTGATTAAAGTTTTATTTTGAGAAAAACACAGGGAGATTAAGCTGCGATGCAATTCCAACAGAGGTTTCATCTATTTTAGGAAGGTTCTGGAAGGTAGAATGCCATTTTGAGCATACCCGACTGAGGCAACTGCCAGGCCTTTGTTTTCCCTGGAGGAGGCTGTCACAGGCCTGTCTTCCTGAACAGACAGTCTTCTTGGATCAAAGCAGTTCCTGGAGAGAAATCGAAGTCTGGCCTTCAGTGGCTAAAACTTCTGTCAGTTGAGGAATGATCCCTCTGAGTGGCAAACATGGTCCACTTGAATGAATTTACATGAAAGTTTAGAAAATTATGTTCATTGTTACATCTCCAGTAATAACATGGTGTCAGCAACGTAGTAGACATTCAATAAATAATTGCTGAGAGAATAAATGTGCCGTGAAGTAGACACAATGGGAAAATATTTCCATTCTCCCTAAGTTGCTTTTAGCAATGTATTACATGACTCAATACATCATATTGAATACTTGTGTTTGTCTAAGTTTTGATCATCTTAATTGGTAACTGTACACTATAGGACCCTGGTTGCATGCAATGGAAGTTCAAACTGAACTAGCTTAAGCAACCAAAGGGAATTTATCTACATTTATAATAAGATAAAAGTCCAGCCAACATTTCACATATGGTTGGTCCTATAGGTGCAAATGAGGTCAAAATGACTGTCTCACTTTACTTGTTAGTTCTTCTTTCTTTGAATGGGCATCTTTCTTTCTCAGGCTCTCCCCACATAGAAAAAAAATGGCTATCAGTGGCTCGATTCAGATTCTACTATTATGGCAATGGTATAAAAATTGAGTTTTGCCTCTAATAATCTTAGAGTAGATCTAAGGAAGACTTGAAGTGACTTGGCTGTGTCACATATGCAGCCTTTATTCATTGACTGTAACTGGCTGAACAAAATACTCTGATTGACTAGACATGACTCACGTGTTTCCTCCTGGAGTTCAGAGAGTAGGGGCCCACCTCACTGCAACTACATAGACTGGACATCACCATTTCCACCTCACGAGAAACCTATGAACGAAACTGTGTGGTGTCTACTGTGCCCCAGTCACTTAGACTGAACCCCAAGATGTTTACTTCATTTCAACCACATGGACAGAACAGGATTCTTATGGGAGAGGGATGGTTTTTTAAAGTGATGGTAGAAAGACATGTATACATATTTATGTACCTATATTTACTCAGTTTTTAAAATTTTAACTTATTTTGAGTAATAGGTGAACTAAATCTTTCTTGCAGGAAGAAAATAAACAATAATATTATGCCCTTAGTGGATTTTAAAATTATCATTCCCATTGAAAATAATATACTAATTATTATATCTGTTTCAAATTAAATTCAAAGTAAAAAACAAAAAAAACAATTACCTGCTCTAAAATATGAATTATCTACTATTAAGTTGTAAAGTTCATTATTTACTTTCTGTTTTATACTATGACTCAATAGCTATTTATTTATTAGAACATACTTAAAAACAAATATAATAAACATTTCTTCAAATATAAACAAAGGCCCCTGCTGGCAGGATTATCATCGCCAATCATCAGGAAAATGCAAATTAAAATCACAATGAGACACCACCTTACCCCTGTCAAAAGGGCCATTATTAAAAAGTCAAAATCCAATAGATGTGTGAATGTGGGGCAAAGGGAAAGCTTATACGCTGTTGGTAGGAATGTAAATTAGTACTATCTTTATGGAAAGCAATATGGAGATCTCAGAGAACTAAAACTACTAAAAGTTTATCTACCATTTGATCCAGCTATTCCAATATTGGGTACCCACCTAAAGGAAAGGAAGTCACTGTGCAAAGAAGACACTAACACTCATATGTTTATCACAGCACAATTAACAATTGCAAAGATGTGGAATCAATATAAGAAGGGCTCATCAAATGATCTGTGAATAAATAAAATGTAATATATATATTTATGTAATATATATGCACTATACACACACATACACACACACACGCATATATAGAATGAAATACTATTCAGTCATAAAAAAGAACAAAATAATGTCTTTTGCGGCAACTTGGATGGAAATTGAAGGCCATTATCCTAAGTGAAGTAATTCAGGAATGGAAAATAAAATACCACATGTTCTCACTTATAAGTGGGAGCTAAGCTATGGGTCTGTAAAGCATATAAAATGGTATAATGGACATTGGAGACTCAGCTGGAAGAGATGAAGAATGGATAATTATTGGCTACCATGTATACTAGTTGGTGACAGATACAGTAAAAGCCCAGACTTTACCACTATACAATGCATCCAGGTAACCAAAAACCACTTGAACTCTTAGAGATACTGAAATAAAATAAATAAATAAATCTGCATAAGCAAAGTTTTATTAATTTGGAAGGATTGGAGCCTCTAGACTAGTCTAGAATTAAGGCTGCCTTCAGCAATAAGTGTCCTATTTTTAGTTTCTAAGTCCATTTTTTGCAAATTATCAGTATATTTTATAGATGATAGCTTCTCTTCCCCATCCAATTTGTTCACTTACTCTGTCAACTACCTTGCTCTTGTGCCCTGTACTGAATTGACTGGTTACTTTATCATTATATTAAACAGTCATAAAATGTATGTTAGGATCTTTTTCCTTTTTAATGAAGTGATGTGATAATGGTTAATTATCATTAAGATAATTATCATCAAGATAATGATTAATCTTGAAATATTTCAACTTCTGTAATTCTATCAGGCCATGAATGTTGTTTTGCTTAATAGATGCCCATGCCATTAATGCATACAGTACTCCATACTTGTCTGAGAAATTTCTTTCTTCTCTATATTTGAAATTCAGGGAAGTTTTTGCCATATTTTCTTTCATTTTTTTCATGTGGCACCCAAGCTTATATCACCACATAGTCTATATTGAAAAGTCATGGTTAAGATTATTCCACAATTACTAATGAAGTTCTGATTCAGAATTTGTCATCTATTGGACACGTATGGCTAGGTAGAATTTTGTTTATATTCTCCCAGGGAAACAAAAAGACTTGCTGAACAAGTGAGCATCACAAATTACGTTATAGAGGAAAATACTCTCTTAAGAGAAACAGATACTTTAAACTCCTGATAAATTTTCCAATAATCTGAATTATATCTTCGTTATAAATAATATTTTAGTCTTAGGTACTGTTCAGTTTAGATTGGTATTTTGCCATACTCATTTAAAATTATTTTCTACTCACTAGGGCAAAATATCTAGGTTTTAGATATTGGTTAAACTTGTTGGATATTAAAAATAATTAAATATATCTTTTAAAAACAGCCAAATATTCAGCTTTTATAGTAGTTTAAACATGCATTCTTCAATTAATTTGAATTCACAGAGTTTTTAAAAAATACTTAATTCGTTTGTGGATGGGAGTAGATGGTAGGAAAAAAGTGTTGCACTTAGGAAGGTAATTGCTAGAGCTTTATGAATAGTATTTTTATCTTAGACAATCAATTTTTTAAAAAAATCAAGTGATAACATGTGGGGATGGGAAGCATGTGTGTAATTTTTCCAGACATTTCATTTTCCTCCACATGACTATACAGGACATCTAAGAAACTGAAGATCAATACTCCTTTCTTTTGAAAATCATCTCCCACTCTCATACATATGGTTATGGGGAGGGAGGGAGAAGTTTGGGAGAGTATCTCTCTGTTCCTCATCAGAGTCTGTCAGTCCAAAGGTAGGTATCAGCCTTAAGTTTACTTGTTCATCTTATGTCAGGATTTTTGGAATTGGCACCCAAAATACTAAGTTTGCCTCTTTTATTTTTACTTTAAAGATATAGGATACAGTTCAGGGTTAGGCATAATGGCAGTGGCAACTGTATGTTGTAAGGTTTGAGCTGGTTTTGGCTGAAGTGAAGGGGAGCAATAAAGCTGACATGGCTTGAAGAGCAAAATTGAGAGACACAAAGGATGTTTTTGAGCATTTGTATCTCTGTATCTAGTCTTTCTTCCCACCCAGGCACATTCTTGTTCTTGAGTTTCCAGAGACATGGTGCTTCATTATTAATGAACCTTGTTGCAGGCTATGAGAGAAGAAATTGGATGTATATCACTTGCAACCAAAAGAGTCCAGGCTAATAGAATTATTATTCCCTCGATGTTCTCTAGGTAGAGACTAGGTTTTATTTTGAATGCCAACTATATTCCCTACTAGTATTTCACTGCCTGAAATATTGTTTTGAGAGGGTCAAAGGAATATAGAGTTGTGGGGAGGGTCATGGTCATGTAGAACACGGGTTCTCCACCTTGACACAATTGACATTTTGAACCGGATATTCTTTGTTGTGGATGGCGGTTCTATGTATTGCAGGATGTTCAGCAGAACTTCGGCCTCTACTACTAGATGCCAGTAGCAATTTTCCACCCAGCTGTGACAACTAAAAATGTCTCCAGACATTGTCAAATGCTTGTGGGGGGCAGCATCACCCTTGACTGAAAGCTATTTGTGTAGAGATGTTTGCAAGAGATGACAAAGTGGCAGAAAGTAAACAAAATATTTTCCAACCACAATTTAAACCATGTAAATATAAAGCATGTATCTAACTTATCAAAAGGTTATATATAATGGATATCGATTTATTGGTAAATTAGCTGTTCTTTCAGTTTAAAAGATGAACGTATATCTACATACAAGCTACAGAAATGCACAAAAAAAGAATTTCAGCAATTTTTTTCACACTCCTGTTGCCTTTATATGGGCAGTTTGACATTTGCTCTCTTAAGCTTCCATTACTGACTTCCATTCCCATGGGCAGCAGCCATTACCTACAACTTCTATGCCACCCTCTTAAAAATGATATATCTAGAGTGTAAAGGCCGGTTCATAGCAAGAAACATGGAGAATAAAGCCATCGCAGAGAAAGGCTGACTTGAGAAGTGGATCATACCACTTGGGTCTGGGAATCCAGCAGTAACTAGAGTCAGTATTTTTCAAGTACATGAGGCAATGAATTTCCTTTTCACACTTAAACTGATTTGAGTTGGATTTTCTTCATTCATAGCTGTAATGATCTTGAGTAATGCAGAAAGATCCATAAAGAAGAATCAGGATATAATTCTTCCATTATAAATTTTGATGTTGGCACATCAAAAAGAGAATTTGTGAAAAAATGAAGGTGATTCAGTGAAAACAAAACAAAAAAATGTTTTATGATGTAGAAAAATGCATCTTATGAATAAAGTTTATAACATACCCAGAAGGGATAAAACATAAAACTGTTGCAGTTGATTGACTATTTTCGATGAAAAATTTTACCACACACAAAGATGCATAGTCTTGGTCCAGTAGGGCAGCAATTAAAAAATACCACAAACTGGGGTGCTTATAAACAACAGAAATTTGTTTCTCACAGTTCTGGAGGCTGGAGGTCCAAAGTCAAGTTGTTGACAGATGTCTAGCTGGGACTGTGTCCTCATAGATGGCGACTTCTTGCTTTGTTCTCACATTATGGAAGAAGCAAGCATGCTCTCTTGGGACTTTTTAATAAGGGCATTAATTCCATTTATACGGGCTTTGCCCTCAGCATTTAATAAACTCCTCAAAACCCACTGCCTAATACCTACCAATACCTTGATTGGATTTTGGCATATAAATTTTGGGGTGACATACTTAGACCATTATATATGTGAGTATGGTGTGTGTGTTTGTGTGTGTGTGTATATATCCCCCAAATTTAGAGATATCATCAATCACTGTCTATTAGCCAATGGCCCCTTACAATGAGGAGTTATCCATCCATGGCTTCTACTATAGAAGCTTTTCTGGAAGCATATTTTATAACACGTGACCCTTTCCAAGTTACAGCACCAATTCGAATGGGAGCGAATTCCAGGATAGTTAATATATATGCTTAATGAGGTTGGTATAAATCAATAGACTTCACTAAGTAGATTCCTTCTTTCAAGGATGTGAGACTCTAACTACTGATAGATGGCACCATATAGAAATGGAAGATGAAGCTAAAATGTCTCATACTGAGAGTAGTTAGAGAAACAATGATGATCATGTACACGTTAAAATAGTAAAGAAGTGAACCCAAGAATGAGTAGTGAAAGTTAGACTGAAAGGCACTGATAAAAAACTCATAGGAGAGAAATAGAAAAGGAACTGATCCCTAAGTGCAGAATTGAATCCTTATGATTTTCTAATGTCAGCTCATTCCACTCCCACCCATGCTATTTGCCACTCTATTATCTCTCAGCTCCCACTTCACCCTTCAGTACCTGCACTGCAAAAATGGACTGGACTCCAAGCATTTCTTTGTTATGGTGAACATATGTTAAAGTACAGCGTGCAGGCGAGACCATGAGAGAGAAAGAATGATTGTTCTGATTCTGGGTACCTACTAGAGTCTCAGCTCATCTGCATGACTAACAAACCTGTTTCCTGTGACCCACCTACCTGCACACCATGGCTTCCTGTTTTCACGAAGAATCACCCCCGCCCCCCCGCTTCTGTGTACATTCATGTGGGAACCTTGGCTCTCTGCTACCTTCTTCTTTCTTGCTTGCCCAGCCACAAAGGACCAGTTCTGATCAGACTGACCTAGCAAATGCGCCTGGGGGCCACAACCACACCTTTCTCAACAAGTCCTAACACTTCTTTAAAATCCTTGCTTACAACCTTACCCTTCTTTGCATCCTTTTTCTCATCCCTAGATTAACCTTCAGAGTTCTCCTTACATTCTTATAGCTACTCCTCTATTGCAGTGAATAATTTTTTATATTAAAAAGTTCCAGTTCAAATTACTGTGATTTCTTTCTCCTGATTGCGTTCAGATAGATATATCCTCTTTATAATAAATTCCATTTATCTTGGCCTAACTTGAATGAATTTCTGTTTCTTGTGATCACAAGCGTCAGCTTCAAACAGGCAGGGCACATCAACTGATTTTTCTTTTCCTCTGTTTGAGATTCTCATCCTTGTCCTTTGACTCTCACAGAATTTTATGAAACTGACCTCAAGGACTGCAACTGACAAACTGCAGAACACTTAGATCAGTTTTGATGAACACAAGGTTTGACATATTTGTCAATAATACCAGGAATAGTTTTGCATACTATAATATTTAACAGTCACAGGAGAAGGGCAAAGCAATATAATTAAGGTTAAGGGTATGTGGAATAACTGACTAAGAGAAGCTTAATGTGTTCCTGTTTCTATTTTAACTTGTTCAGGATCATGAATCAATGAGCCAGGGCAAAGATGATATGTAAAAAGAGTATATATCTAAACAGGATTTTCTTGAGTTTCCTTAAATGGATTGTTAGCTATTCAGGTTAGTTTATGCTTTGAGAGAGTGTATAATTTTGCTAATATAACTTATGCTGTAGTATCACGGGCCAATTTCTTTCATTAAAAAAATAAAGTATCCTTGGGGGCTATTCAATGATTGGTTTCATTAGGATGTATGCCCAAAAAATTTCTGCAGAATTAGATTCATAGATATTAGTCTATGGTAGGATGGAAAACTACAAAAAATAGAGAATAGGAGTAAAGCTATTCCACACTTAAATGTGCTTAGTCATTAGTTAAATACTAATAGGCTAAAATTTTACTGTTTACAGAAATAAATATACAAT
Organism: Carlito syrichta; assembly: GCF_000164805.1. Taxonomy (NCBI): domain Eukaryota; kingdom Metazoa; phylum Chordata; class Mammalia; order Primates; family Tarsiidae; genus Carlito; species Carlito syrichta. The sequence continues at coordinate 379,024 of NW_007260368.1, forward strand.
TTATTTCTTGATAAGCATTGATATAAAAATGTGGAAAATAATTAAAAGGAAAGATTTCATGGATAAAATGCAATAAGTTGTGGGATTTTAAATATAATATGTATTTTTAAACAATGCAGTATATACTTGCAAGAGATAATTAAAAGTAGGCTGGCAATCAATAATTATGCAATAGTACTAGAAAAATCAAAGTATAATGATTTCAGTATAGCTGACTCTTTAATTACAGATAAGACATCTTATAGAATATGAAAAGATGAAGAGCATCTCTGCTTAGAAAAAGCTGATTAAACATTATAGCATGCAATCAATATCATATTTGCAGAACATCAAAATTTAGTACCTAAATATTAACTTCCTCAATGAAAATTATGGTTAGATCATGCCGCATTAGAGAGTGACATTGAAAATAGACTAGGCTGGGTTCAGTGGCTCAGCCTGTGATCCCAGTGCTTTGGGAGGCCAAGATGAGTGGATTGCCTGAGTCCACTAGTTCAAATCCCGCCGGGGCAACTTGGCAAGACTTCATCTCTACAATAAATCAAAAATTATCAGGGCATGGTAGCGCACACCTGTAATTCCAGCTACTTGGAAGGCTGAGGTGGAAGATCACCAGAGCCAAGCAGGTCAAGGCTGCAGTGGCCTGGGAGCGTGTCATTGCATTCCAGTCTGGGCGAAAGAGTGAGACTACAACTCAAAAAAAAAAAAAAAAAAAGACACTAAAAAATGTCTCTCTGAATAGTTTACTTTTGTACAGTTGAGAATCATGATTAGTTTAAAATAACAAATCAAATGTGTGGAAAATACTTTTTAAATGCTTTAAAATATATATTTGAAATATTCAAGTGGAATGTATGCTTGTACTGTCTGGAGGTGAAAAGAATAAAATTATAAGTGCTCTTGGAGTGAAAAACCAATTTAGATGAACACAAAGTGCTTTTTCCTGAATTAAGTAAATAAATAGTATTTAACTGTACTTTACATGAAATGATGAATTTCTATGGTAAGTATCCTTATGCTAAAGAACATGCCTTTAATAAATATCTTTTATTATTCCTAACATAAACATATTATTTACAAATAGAATTATATACTTAAAGTAGAAATTAAAAGTGTTCAGATATTTTGAAGATTTAACAAACTTAAAATAAAAATAAAATATTTTAAGAAAACTTCTCCCAAGTAAGCATCGCAGGCTGTTAGTGCAAAATACTTAACTGTGAACAAAAATGCAGGAAAAAATATTTACTATCTAACTCAAGCTCTCTATAAAAAGAAAGCTGTGAAAAGAGCACAATGAAAATATAAACAGAAAATTTAAGTTCTTATACATTTAAAAAAAAATTGAATTCCTAGTGAATATATTCCAGGAGTTCAATTATTCATTAGAAATGTTGAGCCAAAATTTGAAATATTTTATATGTGAGTCCAAATGTTATCTTTAAAAACTCTAAAATCCTTTTATCACCATAGAAATATGGAATGATTTGATTGAGTATCGATTAAGAATACAGTTCCACTGTGCTCCACCTGTTATTACTGGGGTAAACTTGAACAATTTTCTTAGCTCTCTGGCCCTCAGTTCCCATTTGTAATGGTAGAAAATAACACTTAACCTCACAGGGTTATGTGAGGATTAAATAAGTGCATATATAGCACTTAGAACAATTTTGAACTTATAATAGCAACTCAAACAATAGTATTAAAACAATCTGATTTATTGAGTATCTTTTCAACAGTATTTTTATATATACAAGACAGTAATCATTGAAGATCATAATAGTCAGTTTAATACATCAATCTACTCACAACTTCTAGAGTAGTCTTTTTAAATTTTTAAAAAAATCATTCTACTTCATTGTTCAAGAACCTATATTGGTTCCCTGAGGCCTACGCCATCAGAGGTAAGTTATATTTGAACTCTTAAACTCCCTATCTTACATATTTAATCTTACATATTTAAGCTCCTTTCTGATCTACCCAATATTATACCCTGTCTGTTTTATTTGAGATTGCCCACTCTTTTTTTATGTGTCATGCCTTTGTTCATTTATCCTGATGGCCTAAAACAGCTTTTCATTTTTCCAATCTTTCAGCAACAATTCCAAAACATTTCATAAAGCTGTCTTTGTGGTTGGAATTTCTTTTCTCTTCATTTTTTAAAATCAGAAATATTCATTACTTAATGTTTGCAAGACCCAGTTAGGCATAGCAGAGAGTAGTAGGCATGGTCCTTGACTTAGTTGATGGTATAGACATTTGTATTGGAGATGGACAAAGAAATAGGCAACTAGACCACAACTGGTCCATCTAGATTGTTCCTTTCCAAGATCTTCACAAGACCAGCTCCTTCTCCTCATTCGAACCTCAGTTCCAATACCACCTTCTATAGGATACCTTTTTTTGACTATCTTATTTAAAGCTTCACCTGTGCTACCCATAGTCAGTATCTATTACATTGCCTGTTGAATAGTCTTTACAGCATTTACTGTTCTCTGAAAGTATAGTTTCCACAGATAGTTTCACTTGTGAAGAGATTTGTCCTCCATTTGTTGTCCTCCATTCTGCAACATCTATTCACAACAGTGATGTGTTTATTTGGCTAGAATACTTCCTCAGCTACTAGGTGGGCCCTAATTAGCACAAATTCATCAGAATAATTTCTCTACCCTTGCCAAAGTAAATGGCTCAGGAAAAGATAGTAATGCAAGCCTAAGTCCTTCAGTGCAAGATCTCCCCCAGCACAATTGTATCAACTAGAATCAAATATTTTTAAGGGGGAGAAAAAAGCTCTCTTTTGCTCTAGACAGTATGGCATACACATATAAAATCTGGAATCGCCACAGCCATTTTGTAGCTCTGACGCAAATTAGCTTGAAGCAGAAACTGAAATGTTAAAATCCCAGAGAGCAGAATGCCAGCTTTAATCAAACTTATTCTGAAGCTCGTGTTCCTCTGGAAATCTGTAATAAGAAACAATAAACTCCTTACTTTCCAACCCACTTTTAAATGCTAAAAAGTTATTGAGATAATTATAGATTCTTATGCAAAGGTAAGAAATAATATGGACATATCATAACACTTATAATACCACAGTACAATAGTAATTTCAGGAAATTGATGTTGATAATAATCTACTTATCTTATTCAGATTTATGTGGCTTTATTTATATTCACTGGCACATGTATATGTGTGTGTATTCAATCTATACAATTTTATCACGTATCTACCACAGTCAAGGCAGAGAACATGTCCATCACTGCTGGGGTCCCTTGCCCATTTATAACCACATCCACCTCCCTCTCCTCGAAACTTCTCCATCTCTAACCTTTGCTGATCACTAATCTCTTTTTCATTAGTTTAGCATTTTATATGGAATACTTCTCAGCAGTAAAAAGGAAGGAGCTATTGATACACACAGTTTAGATACATCTACAGGGAATTATTGAGTTAAAAAATTCCTAAAATATTATATATTATATTATTCCACTTATAGAACATTTTTAAATGATGACATTTTAGAAATAGAAAAGAGATTATTATGACATTACTTTGTTGTTTTAGTTTTATATTCCTATACAAATTATAGGGATAGAGGGCTAATAATATTGAACATATTTTCACATGCTTATTGGTGAAGGATTTTTATATCTTTATTGGTGAAGTCTCTCTCTTTATATCTGCTGCCCATTTTCTAACTGAATTTTTTTCTAACTATTAAGATTTGGTAATAGTTTATCCTAGATACCATTCCTTTGATATATGTTTTGTAAATTTTTTTCAGGCTTTGGTTTGATTTTTACCCTCTTAACTGGGTGATTTCCAGAGCAAGCTTTTTAATTTTAATGAAGTTGAATTTCTAAATTTTTCTCTTTATAGATTGGGCTTTTGATGTCAAGTCTAATAATAATTAATTCCCTACTCCTAGATCCTGAAGATTTATATACAGAGGGTGCCAAAAAAATGTATAAACATTTTAAGAAAGGACAAACTGTATTCAAATTGTAATTCTCAAAAAGATGAATACGAGTCATGTTTTACTTCTGCAATTATAATAGTTGCTCAAAGTGTTTACCATCAGCGTCCAGATACTTTTGATTATGGTGAGCATCTCTTAATGTCACTTAAAATGTGTATACCTTTTCTGAGCACACTTTATATATATATATATATATATAAAGTGTATGGTACATATATACACACACATGCATACATACATATATAGGTATATCTATCTCTCTCTATGTGTGTGTATATATATATATGTGCATATATATGCCTATATATACAGGGCCCCTAAAAAACTGGACTTTTGAAAAAATTGTGTATTTATAATTATACGTTTAAACTTCAGTCACTTTCAAAGTACTCTTTGTTTGATGAAATACACATATTGAGACCCTTTTTTCACTGGTAAAAACAGTTTTTGTACTTGTCAATTTTAATACCTGTTAGTACTCCTGCTGTTTTTTGTTTCACCTCTTCCACATCAGCAAAACATTTCCCTATGAGGACTTTTTTCATCCAGGAAATGATGTAAACTCTCTGGGGGAGAGATCAGGTGAGTAGGGAGGATGGGGCATGGGGGCCATGGTGCTTTTGATCAAAAACTGCTGGACACTCAGCATGATGTGGACAGGTGCATTGTCATGGTGGAAGGACCAGTCATGCCTGCCACAACGTGAGACTTTTCTTCCGAAAATTGTGATACAACCTTCTGAAAACTTCCAGATAGAAACTTTGGTTTACTGTTTGATCCAGAGGAACATATTCCGAGTGTAGTTCAAGAGTCCTGCTCTCCAAAAGATAATTTCTTTTTTTGGATGGAGGAGACCCTCTTATAGAAAGAGACGGAGAGAGAGAGAAAGAGAGAAGGATAGAACAATGGAGGGAGGGAGCGTGCCTTAATGTTGGGTAGAATAATTTCTCTTGCATTATTCTCTTTTCTTCTGTGTCTCTTTTCCCTCCTTTGCCCATTTTTTTTTTTAGCTATTGTAGTACCTGTGCTCTATAAACTAATTTGAAGAGAATTGACATCTTTATTATGTTGAGTCTTTTAATTCGTTTCATGCATGGTATATTTCTCCATTTATTTAGATATTCATTTGATTCTTGCATCATACATCACACATTTAAAAATATACAATGTGTGGATCCTGTGTATATTCTAAGTATAGACCTAAGTATTTCATTTTCTTTGAAGTGATTATAAATGGTATTGTTTTTAATTTCATTTTCAGAATGTTCATTATTAGTATATAGATATGGGGTTGATATTTGTGATGATCTTCTGCAACACTGTTGAAATTTAAGAGCAATTTAATTCTTTCTTTATAATCTGTATGTCTTTTATTTCTTTATCTTGCACTTTCTCAGTAATTAAAGTTCTCAGTAATGTGTTGAATAAGAGTAACGGGACTGCATATTCTTGCCTTCTTCCTAATCTTAAAGAGAAAATATAGTCTTTAGCCATGAAGTATAATGTTGACTGTAGGTTTTTTAATAGCTGCTTTTTAGAAAATTGAGGCAATTTTTCTCTATTCCTAATTTGTCATGAAATGGTGTTGTCATCAATTGGTGTTGTCATGAATTAGTGATGTATTTGGTTGTTATTTTTGTGGGTCAATTGATGTGGTCATATATTTTTTAGTTTGTTGATGTAATAGATATGGTAAATGATATTTGAAAGTTTAATCAGCCTTGTGTACCTGGAATAAATACCATTTAGTCATGGATGATAGTCTTTTTTAAATATATCATATTGGTTATATTTGCTAACACTTTTGTTGAGGATTTTTGTATGTAAATTCTTGTGAGATAATTGTCTGTAATTTGTGTGTGTGTGTGTGTGTGTGTGTGTGTGTGTGTGTGTGTGTGTGTGTGTGTATGGTTTTTGGCTTTGGTATCAGGGCAATTTTGGTATTGTAAAAAAAAAAGTTAAGAAGTGTCCCTTCCTCTCATAATCTTTGAAATAGTGTAAAAGGGGTGGTATTAATTCTTCTTTAAGTGTTTGGTAGAATTCTCCAGTGAAGCCAGCTGGAGCTGGAGATTTTCTTTATGTGTGCTATAAAGATATAAATATACTTTCTGTAATAGCTATAGGATTATTCAGAACATCTACTATTTTACTTTGGATCAGTAAAATTTCTTCAAAGTTGTCAAATGTACATATGTAATACTGTCAGTCATCAACTCTCATTATTATTTTAATAACTACAGAATCTGTGATGATACATCTTATTTGGTTCCTGATATTAGTGATTTGTGTTTCCTTGCTTTATTGTTGTCAATATTGCAGAGGTTTGTCAATTTTCTTGATTTTTTAGAAGAACCAGCTTTCATTTGATTTTCTCTACTTCTAATTTCATTGACTTCTGTCCTTATCTTTATTATTTCCTTCCTTTACATTCGTAGGCTTTATATTGCTCTTTCCCCCCGGGTTCTTCAGGTGAGAATGTAGATGATTGATTTAAGAACTTCATTTCTAACTGAAGCATTTTAGTGCTATAATTTTTGTTTTTCTTATCATGGCTGTAGTGTCATCCCACATTATTTTACTATGTTTTATTTTTGGTTTCATTTAGTTCTATGTATTTTGAAAAATTACCTTTGCCCGATCTTTCATTTCTGGATTTTTTTTTTTTTTTTTAGTATTTTGCTGTTTAATTTCCACATGTTTAGAATATTCCCCTGTTTTTTCTGCTATTGATATCTAGATAGACATATTTTAGTCAGAGAACACACTCTATCATTTAAATTCTTTAAAATTTCTTAAGGTTTGTTTTCTGGCCCAGGGTATGACTTATCTTGATAAATTTTCTACAAGTAATTTTAAAAATATGTATTATGCTGTGGTAGGGTGGAGTGTTCTATGTAACTTTTTCCCTCTCAATTTTGTTGTTCACTCATCTATAGATTTACTTATTTTCTGTCTACTTATACCATATCTTTTGCTGAAAAAGGAGAGCTAAAGTTCTCATTTATAATTGTAGATTTGTCTATTTTTTTAATTTCAACTCTGTCAGTTTTTGCTTTATGTAGTTGAAGTTTCTTCTTCTTCTTCTTCTTCCCTTCCCCCACCGTGCCTATATATTTAGACGCATATGTCTTCTTGTTAGATTCTTTTTTAAAATCATTGTAAATTTTCACTCTTGTTTACAGTAATTATCTTTCTCTGACTTCTATGTTATTATTATTGAATATTTATATGTCCACAGCTCCTTTTCTTTGATTCACGTTAGTATGGTCTATCTTCTACCAGCCTTTTAGTTTAAATCTACCTATGACATTGGATTTTAAGCGAGTTTCTCATAAATAGAACATAGTTCTATTCATTTTTTAATCCTTTCTGCAAACTTCTGTTTTTTTTGATTGACATTTATAGTAGATAATTATTCATATATTAGGACTTAAGTCTATCATTTTATTATTGGTTTTGTTTTTCTTTTCTAATTATCATTCCTCTGTTTTCCTCTTCCTTGCTTTCTATTTATTGTTTTACTTTTTTATTTTGATATATGTATAGATTTTTGGATATTTCTTTGTATGAGGGTTGTTCTAGATATTACATGTTGTACTTATCAAAGTCTACTGATATACATATTTTACCACATATAGTGAAATGTGGAACCCTTATTTAATTTTAAGGTCCTGTTACCTTTCTTACTTTTAAATATCACTGTCTAGAGTATCATATCAGAGGGTGCTGTGGTCTGAAGGTGCACCCCTCCCAAGTTTACACGTTGATACTTTATCACTCAATATAATAGTTGAGATGGGGCCTTTAGGAAGTCATTAAGTCAAGACTGTAGACATCTAATGGATGGAGCTAGTATCCTTACAAAATAGGTTGAATAAACTCCTTACCAATAAGAACATAGCATTTGCCCTCAAGGTACTACCTATGTAGCAGAGAGCAAGCCCTTACCGAAGACTGACTCTGCTAGAGCTTGGATCTTAAACTTCCCAGCCTCCAGAACCGGATAAATAAATTTGTCTTCTTTGTACATTATTCAGTCAAAGGCATTTTGTTATAGCAGCAGGAGTAGTCTAAGACTAATAGTATTATAATTTTTATTTCAACACACAAGTATAACATAACATTTATGAGGAAAGAGTCTATTTATTGTGTTATACTATATTTTTCTCTTTGTATTGCTCTTTCTTCTGTCTTAATATTCCATAACTTTCCCTTTTATCTTTTTCCTTCTGTTTGAAAAACTTTCTTTAGACAATCTTAAAGATTTTTTAAAAGTGTTTTTAATTGTTTTAATTTTTCTTTATCTGAGAATATTTCAATTTTCCCTTAATTCCTGGAGGATAATTTTGCTGGATATAGAATTCACAGTGACAGTTATTTTCTTTAAGCACTTGAAACATACTGTGCCAGTTTTTCTGGTCTTAATGTTATAGATGGGAAATCATTTGAATTGGTATGCCTCTGTAGGTGACATGCTGTCTTTATCTGGCTATTTTCAGAAGTCAATTGTGATGTGTTTTAGTGAGGATTCATTTGGGTTTATATAGTTTGGGGTTTGTTTCACTTCATAGATCTGAAGGTTTGTGAATTGCCATATTTGGAGAGTAATCCATATTATTTCACAGAATACTCCTTCTGACAATTATCTTTTTCTCTTCTCTTTATGAGGTTCCAATAATATGCATGTTGTATATTTGTTGATCCTACAGATTCTTGAAGTTATGCTCATTTTTATCAGTCTATTTTTTTCTACCATTTATTCAAATAAGGTAAACTGTACTGATTGTCCTGACGTTAACTGATTCTATCCTCCATCATCTCCAGAGTCATACTGAACTAACTCAGCAATTCTATATTTTTCATTGTTTCCATTAGTTCTTTTTATATTTCTTTTCTGGGTTTTCTGTTTTTACTTATTTTAGATGAATTTATAATTGATGTCAAAATATTTTTACAATGACTGCATTAAAATTTTATGGCAAATAATTTCAACCTCTGATTTATATCAATGTTGGCATTAGTTGATTTTTTTTTCATTTAAGCTTTTATTTTTCTAATTCTTAATATTATGGTGATTTTTTTTTTTTGTATCCTGAAAATTTTATCTATTACATTAGGAAATTTTAACTATTGTGCTAGTCCCTTAAAATCATTATTCACAGTCCATGTTTCACTGAGGACTTTAAATCAAGTCTTAGAACTACAGAAGACTGTAACCCATGTTATTCTGGATTATGTGGTCCCAAGATGAAATCATCTTAAAAGTGTGGTCACTCATACCTAACCAATTGTAGTCTTTCACAAAAAACCCATAACTACTACTAGTTAACAGTGATCACTCATCTTTTGAATTATATAGCTCCCAGATGTTCCTATCTTTAAAAAGATAGTTACTGGATTCTTATTAGGCACCTGCACAGAAAGCTCAAATAAGCAAATGGTTTAATACCAAATGAAGACCTCAAGAAGATATTTCAAAAACAGGGGAAAATGCTTAAAGAAGCTTTGTCATAAGATGTAATAAAAATGGTATATATAAGAATATCCTACCAGATAATTCACAGAAAAAACTTAATGTAATAATGAACAAATAGCCTTTTTACCCCTATGGATTACTATAAAGCTACATAAAGACTTACTTGTTACTATTTCTGATGGGCATCTTTTTGAGCAATTGCCTGAAAATGTCAAAGTGCAGTTCTGGAAGCAAGAGCCAAGGTTTAGTATGAGAATCAGCTACCCTGCATTTAGTAAATAGCAAAATACTCATGGAAGAGTATAGAACTTGAATTATAGACTCTGGAAAACTAAAGCAAGAGTCCTATGACTTGGGTCTATATTGATTTGTAGACTTTTTTTTTTTTTTTTGAGTTGAAGTCTCACTCTGTCACCCAGACTGGAGTGCAGTGGCCACTCCCGGCCACTGCAGCTTTGACCTGCTGGGCTCCAGCGATCCTTCCACCTCAGCCTTCAAAGTAACTGGAACTACAGGCATGCGCTACTACGCCCAGCTCATTTTGATTTATTGTAGAGATGAGGTCTCACCAAGTTGCCCAGGCGGGTCTTGAACCTGTGGGCTCAGGCAATCCACTCACCTCAGCCTCCCAAAGGCGTGGGATTACAGGCTGAGCCACCGAGCCCGGCTATTTATTCTAGCAAATGGACCATAAAAGAGCCTCTATCAGGTCCACTGCTCTTTGTAAGTATAGAAATTCTGAGAAAAAATCAAAGACATGTTGATACTCACCAAAACACCCTTGTACCAGGATCTGAGGTGACTGACCTCAAGACTTTGATGACCTAGTTAGATCTCTTGAAGTATTGACCTATGTTCATGACATGAGTGGGCATAGGGAATTAAAACCATGCAACGATGTGTCAAATGTGAAGACACTCTGGTGGCCTCTACCAAATCTGAAACTATTAATGCAAAGTTTTCTGTTTGCCAACAGAAAAAGCAAAGTCTGCATTTCACCCCTGCCAGCACATAGTTGGCAAGTAGATTACATTGCCTTTGTATCTATTGCTTCAGGGGAAGATACTTAAATGGATGTTGATGGGTCTTGATACACATTCTGGGTTTGGATTCACATACTGTCTAACTGAAGCCAATGCCGCTTATGGTATCAAAGAACTATGACAAAAAACAATACTGTATCAATTTATTACCTCTAGTTACACTTCCTCAGATCAACGTTTTCCTTTCTATTGCAACAATGGATAAAGAAACAGAAATATCACACTTCACAGGTTTGTTATATTCCTTATCGCTGTCAAAGTAGTGGGTTAATAAAAACTGACAAGGGCAATTAAAATATTTATTTAAGAGAAATGGAGAGTTTTACTCAACAGAGTTTCAGTTTCACAAGAGGAATAGTTCTAGAGATCTCTTACACAACAATGTGAATATAGTTAATGCTACTAAACTACATACTTCATAATGACTAAGAGAGTAAATTTTTATATTATGTGTTTCACTACATTTAAAAAAATTTTTTTTAAAAGCCCTGATATTGATGTGGTGTCAAATGCATTGGCAGATTAAGTTAAAAACTCAGAGTAATATGCCTGTGAAGGAGAATTGACCTGAAGAAGATTCAGACTTGATTACTGGTAGACTAAATCATGATTATGGTTCTTAATCATTCAGCAGATGTACACCATAAACTACAGGTCGCTAAAGATCAGAGAAGCAAAAGACTTGTAAAGTTAGTACAAAAATACAAGAAAGTTTGTGCTGATATTGATTGGGGAGATTCCAGCTGTCTGGTTAAATCCATACCAACATTTAACAGGCTATTACAGGGAAGAGAAGTCATGATCGGTTAGGGCCTTTCTTTGGACTTTCCTTTACTTGTCCTGAATAGCTAATATTACTGTTTTACCTATGAGAACTGGTTACCAACGTAGTGCAAAATGGGACTGCGGTTACTAAAGCTATTTTCAGTGAAACTTGCAGAATTCCAGCACACTCTCTTCTGCTGAAAATAGTAGGATTTTTCTCCAAAGTCAATCTGTCATCTCCAAGAATCAGCGATCACCTCCATTTGGCAATACTTCAGATGCTGAAGACTTATAAGACACAGTTTTTTAAAAGCAAGCAAAATGGAACCTGAAAACTGACTGGAAGAGGAAGCATAAAGAAGACTAAGGACCAACTAATTGTGGGTGGCCTCCTGGCAAGATGGCGACAGCATAGGCGGACTTGTGAGATTCTCTGAATGTGAGTTCCCAAACAGACTCTAACTTTTCTTCCCCCATCCCCCAGCCCATCACCAGTCATGCTGGTCCGAGGCCCAGGGACCTTCGGTCCCATGCAGGGCCAGATATTGCAGCCCCCTGCTGCTGCTCTTCCACCATCATGCATGAGAGTCTCAAGTCTCAGCTCGCTCCCTGGCTATTTCATCTCTCAACCAGCACCCAGAACCAAGGCACTGGTCACTCAGGGAGGCTCTAGTCACCCGCCCCTCAGAGACACCGGTCCCATTCCTGGCTGAAGCATCCAGTGGGGTGCCTAGGGCCACTCTCGCGGCTCACCACCTACCCTTTGGAGCTTTGGAGCTCTGGAGCTCTGGGCCCACCCTGACTGAGACACTCAAAGCATGACCCCAAGCTTGGGGACCCAGGCAAGTGGAGAGAAATGGATCGCAAAAGGGAATCTGCCTCGGCCATTATTCAGGCAGACTTCCATTGCCCCACTCACCTCTCAACAAACCCCACCTTGGTTCCTAAGGTAACGTCACTAAACAGGAGACAAAGCCCCACCCCTATGTGGAATCAGACAAAAGCAACCCCCAGGCAGCAGACTAAATCAAACAAACAAACTCAAACTGCGAGTAAATCTAGCTGCCTGCAATGAAAAACAAAGGGGAGAGGCCAGAGGTCAGAACTGAAGTGATTTTAGTCTGATCTCTTATTGTGATTTATGATTTTATCATTTTGACTGTTTATTTTGATCACTTTTGTTGTTTGCCTTCTGACTTACACTGTTTCATTATTATATTGGTCTGTCTCTGTGTAGCTATCAGTATTCTTTAGGGAATCTTTCTTACGTGTCTTTTTTCATTTCTTTCGAGCCTTGTGTCTCTTTCTCACCTGATAGTTGGTATGTATGTCTGTTTTCCCTCTCGCTCTTCTCTCTTTCTAACTTCCTATTGACTGCCCCTTCCTTCATTATTTTCCTCTTTTACACCCTCATTTTAATCTAGGGACCAAGACTACATACTGCTACATGGATAGATTGTAAGGCAGAGGGAAATAGGTTCCAGTGTGCTCATACACCTGTTCGTGAATGCTAGAATCAGTATATACATTCTGAACCACAGCTTCCCCCCAATTAAACCTCAAAACTGCAAAAAGTACAGTCTGCAGCCCACACTCCAACCTCAAAAGTGAACAAAACCAGAAGACCCTTAAAAGGAAGAACAGGATATTTCAGAAGTGAAACAAAAGCAGCCCCATCTTCCCTCAAAAACAGAATTAAATAAGGGGAGGGAGAGGGGGAGAGAGAGAGAAATCTACACAAATGAAGAAAAACCAAAGAAGAGTATGGATCTCTCCCAGACCCCTGGGAGGGCAGACACTGAGAAAACTGACCTCAGATTGCAAACAATGAAGAGCCCCCAGAATGAAGAGTCTCAAGCTACAAACCTAGATATCAAGACATTAATGGAAAGATTAAAAAGAATTGAGGAGACACAAGAAGAAACTAGGAAGGAGCTGATATCTGAGATAACAGTAATAAAGAATACTGTGAATGAAATAAATAACAAACTGATAAGCATGGAAAGCAAAATTACCCAGGCAGAAGAAAGAATCTCAGAGCTTGAGGACCAAAATATAGAACTAACCTAACCTCTTAAAAACACAGAAAATAAGCTCAAAAAAACAGAACAAAATCTTCAAGAGATGAGCGATTACTTCAAGGACCGAACCTAAGAGTAATTGGCCTTCCTGAGGCAGAAAGAGAGATAGAGATCACACTGGAACAAACTTTCCATGAGATCATTCAAGAAAACTTCCCTAATCTAATCAGTGATGCAAAAATTCAAACACAAGAGATTCAGAGAACCCCTGCAAGACAACAAATGAGAAGACCAACTCCTAGACACCTAATAATTTGCCTAAACAAAGTAGGCATAAAAGAAAAAATCCTAAAGGCAGCAAGAGAAAAAGGCCAGATCACCTACCATGGAACACCAATCAGAATAGCAGCAGACTTATCTACAGAAACCATGCAGGCTAGGAGAACTTGGAGCCCTATCTTCAAAGTCCTAAAAGATAAACAATTTCAACCAAGAATAACTTACCCGACCAAACTAAGCTTCATCAGCGAGGGAAAATTAAAATCTTTCCCAGATATCCAATCCCTAAGAACTTATGCTGCCACCAAACCACCTCTACATGAAACACTTAAGAAAGTACTAAACACAGAAGAAACAGAAAAAGGAACAGTGTTCTTCACAAAAGTACAGGAAAAAGAATAAAATATACATGAACCAACCTCAAAACCAAAAGAAAGACAAAAAAACCAAGTGGAAGAATAACAACTCTATAAGAACTCTATGATAGGGATGAACTCTCACATTTCAATAATTAGTATGAATGTGAATGGACTAAACGTACCAGTGAAAAGACATAGAATGGCAAAATGGATAAAATATCACCAAGCAACAATATACTGCCTTCAAGAGACCCATCTCACTAGAAAGGACATACACAGACTCAAAGAAAGAGGATAGGAAACAAATTTTCAGGCGAAAAGAACACAAAAGAAAGTAGGAGTCACAATTCTAATTTCAGATAAAATACCATTTAAACTATCAAAAATTAAAAAAGATACAGAGGGCCACTACATAATGATAAAAGGTTCACTCCATCAACAAGAAATATCTATCTTAAACCTATATGCACCCAACATAGGTGCGCCAACTTTCATAAAGCAACTTCTAGGAAAACTAAGGAAAGATATTGACTCTAACACCATCATAACTGGGGACTTTAATACCCCACTCACAACCCTACACAGATCATCAGGACAAAAAATCAGCAAGGAGATCCAGAACCTCAATGTGACTCTGGACCAAATGAACTTAATTGATACCTACAGAACACTCCATCCAAAGATCACAGAATACACATTCTACTCATCACCACATGGAACGTACTCAATGATCGACCACATAATTGGCCATAAATCAAGAATAAGCAAATTTAAAAGTACTGAAATTCTACCATGCACCCTCTTGGACCACAGTGGAATAAAAATAAACATTAACACCACCAAGTTCCCCCCAAAACCCACAAAGACATGGAGACTAAATAGCATGATGCTAAACAACTCCTGGGTCAATGATGAATTCAAAACAGAGATCAAAAGATACCTGGAAACTAATGAAAATGAAGAAACATCTTACCAAAATCTCAGGGAGGCCTTAAAAGCTGTAGTAAGAGGGGAATTTATATCCCTACAAACACACATGAAGAAAATGGAAGGAACACAAATTAACAGCCTAACAAGCCACCTAAGGAAGCTGGAAAAGCAAGACCAAAAAAATCCTAATTTCAGCAGAAGAATCCAGATCACCAAAATAAAGCCCAAATCCAGGACATGGAAGACAAAAAGATAATACAAAAAAAAATCAATGAAACAAAAAGCTGGTTCTTCAAAAGGATAAACAATATCGATGGTCCCCTAGCTAGAATGACCAAGAAAAAGGAGAAAAATCCAAATAAGCACAATCAGAAACACAAAAGACAAAGTCACATCTGACCCTGAAGAAATACAAAAGATCATTAGAGACTACTATGTACACTTGTATGGAAACAAACTTGAAAACCTCAATCATCAAAACAGCTTGGTATTGGTATAGGAACAGGTATCTAGATCAATGGAATAGAATTGAGATTCCAGAAGCAAAGCCTCAATTTCTCAACCATCTCATCTTCAACAAATCCTCCACCACCTACCACTGGTGAGAGGAGAACCTATTCAGTAAATGGTGCTGGGAAAACTGGCTGACCACATGCAGAAGATTGAAACAGGACCCCTGTCTATCCCCATACACAAAAATTAACTCCAAATGGATCAGATACCTAAATGTAAAACCTCAAACCATAAGAACCTTAGAAAATGAAGGACATACCCTCATGAAAATTGGAACTGGCATCCAATTCCTGAACAAAACCCAAGACCCACATACCATAAGAGAGAAGATAGACAAGTGGGACCTCATTAAACTGACAAGCTTCTGCAAAGCCAAAGAAATCATCAAGAGAGCAGGGAGACAGCCTACAGACTGGCGAAAAGTACTTGTCAATACCAGGTCTGACAAAGGCCTAACATCTTGAATCTACAAGGAACTCGAATGTGCTGAAAAGAAAAAAACAAACAACCCCATTATAACATGGGCAAAAGCTAGGAACAGACATTTCACAAGGGAAGACATCCGAGCAGCCAACAGACACATGAAGAAATGTTCAACCTCACTAATCATCAGAGACATGCAATTCAAAACCACACTGAGATGCCACCTAACTCCAGTCAGAATGGCAATTATCAACAACTTAAAAAATAACAGTTGCTGGAGAGGGTGTGCCGAAAAGGGAACACTTCTACACTGTTCGTGGGAGTGTAGACTAGTGCAACCTCTGTGGAAAGCAGTGTGGCGATTCCTAAAAGCTCTAAATATGAAATTCCCATATGACCTCGCAATCCCCCTACTGGGAATATATCCTGAAGAACTCAAATCACTCTATAAAAAAGATACCTGCACACGTATGTTTATCACAGCATTGTTCACAATAGCAAGAACCTTTAAGTAACCATGCTGCCCATCAAAAGAGGACTGGATTTTAAAAATGTGGTACATATACATGATGGAATACTATGCAGTCATAAAAAAGAACAAAATCATGAATTTTGCAGCAACCTGAATGGAACTAGAGTCTATAATACTGAGTGATCTCTCACAGAAACAAAGATCTGAGTATCACATGTTTTCACTCATATAATGGACCTTGAGCATCCAATGTAATACTATAAGAAAATGACTGACAGTAGTGGGAAACTATGGGGTGGGGAGGGAGATGGGATTAACGGTAGCAAATATCTGTCTGGGGACGGGGAAACACCTCTTATCAACAAGGATGCCTGAACGAAACATATTTGCATACCTAACCCTTAACTGTACCCAACAATATCATAATTATATATATATATATATATATATATATATATAAAACAAAAAAGCAACAAAAAAACAGGCTATTACAAAATGTAATCTGTAGGTAGATTTTATCATTTACTTACAGATTACACAATGCTATTAGACAAGTGTATGGTCAATGCCTAATAGAATCACAATCACTCCTAATTCTGGTATTTCAACATAATATTTCACCATAATGCATTTGAGCCCAAATTGCATTCCTTGCTTCCTATTACTCATGTTCTAAACAGTTCAGACTGCTAAAACAAATCATCATAGACTGGTGACTTAAACCAACATTTTCCAACGTTTTGGCATCAGGGAGCAATTTCATGGAAGATAATTTTCAACAGACGGGAGTTGGGGAATGGGGAGTGATCAGTAGGCATTAGATTCCCATAAAGAGCACACAAGCTAGATCCCTTGCATGTGCAGTTCACAACAAGGTTTGCACTTGTATGAGAATCTAATGCCCCCACTTATCTGACAAAGAAAACAGCACCGTTGAGACACAGCTTGCCTCCTGCTGTGTGTCCTGGTTCCTAACAGGCCACAGACTGGTACCAGTCCACAGACCGTGGTTGGGGACCACTGGCTTAACCAACATAAATTTCTTATAGTTCTGAAGGCTGAAATTCAATATCAAGTTGCCAACATGGTTGGGTTCTGGGAGGGCTCTCTTCCAGTTACAGACTGCCAACTTCTCATTGTATCCTCAAATGGTAGGAAAAAAAGGAGCCAGATTTCTGTCCTCTTGTTATTATGACATTAATTCCATCAATAAGGGCTCTACTTTCATGACTCAATCAGCTCCAAAAGGTCCCACTTTCAAATATCAAGTTTCAACATATAAATTTGGGAGTCACAAACATTCCGTCATGGCAACTAGTATATTTTTTGAAATGACAAATCTCAGGAAAAACTGTCATTCATTGACCCATCTTCCTATATCAAAAATATTTCTACTTTGGAGTTTTATTCTTTTTTTTAAGAACAGTGAATTCTGATATATTTACTCAAAAATGGGTAGAGTTTAAGGAATGAATATAGGTGAAAGGTTCATTTCTTTACTTATACTCAACAACCAAATATTGCTGTAATAAGTGTTAAAAAATCTGAGACTTTTAAAATAAAAAAGTAATTTTTTATGACATCAAGGTAGAATTATTATTATTGATTATTATTGCCTTTGTGCAGTTTCACAGAAGGACTTGACTCTTCAACTATGTTCATGCTTTTGAGACTTTTGCCCCTAGTTAGAATAGCTAATAACATATTGGATTATAATTACGGACTAAAACATTTTTTTAAAGGTTTTTTTTTGGGGGGGGACTCCTATTGAGTAATTCAGGACACAATTTTCAGAATAGTTTTGAGTAGAATGTGTCAAGTATTAAATACTATAAAAGTTGTTTTATTAGCTAACCTAATGCATATTGATGATTCTGAAGTCTATGCTTAGTTTTTCACAATACACATTTTCCATGAACTTTTTTTTTTTTTTTTTGAGTTGGAGTCTCACTCTGTTGCCTAGACTGGAGTGCAGGGCCACTCCCGGCCACTGCAGCCTCGACCTGCTGGGATCTGGCGATCCCTCCACCTCAGCCTTCCAAGTTGCTGGAACTACAGGCGCGTGCTACCATGCCCGGCTAGTTTTTGAGTTATTGTAGAGACGAGGTACGAGTTCTCGCCAAGTTGCCCAGGAGGGTCTTGAACCCTCAGGCTCAGGCAATTCACTCGCCTCGGCCTCCCATAGTGCTGGGATTACAGGCTGAGCCACCAAGCCCGGCCTCCATGAATGTTTTGAAGACCCCCCCCATGTGTGTGTGAATAAAAACTGAAGCCATAGTTGTCAATAGTCATCAGCCAATCTTTTCTTCAAAATGACACATTCTACAAAAGCCTCTGCAAAGTCTTTATTTATTTAAATAGTGTAATAAATTTGGTACTTTCTAGAATTCCTGTAGTTTTTTGTTTGTTTTGGGTTTTGTGTGTGTGTGTGTGTGTGTGTGTGTGTGTGTGTGTGTGTGTGTGTGTGTATTTTCTTCAATTCTCTAATTGGTTCAGTCGAAAAACCAGAACACTTAAAGTTAAGAGAAACTGTCCTAATTCTGTCATAAATTAATTGACAATTAGCATCTAGGAAAGACCCTATTTATATTTAGACCTTCATTTTTTTCCTTTAAATTTTTTACCTTTTTATTTTTTTTGAGTTGGAGTCTCATTCTGTCAATCAGACAGGAATGCAATGGCATGCTCCCAGCCACCGCAGCCTTGGCCTGCTGGGCTCTGGCGATCCTTCCACCTCAGCCTTCCAAGTAACTGGAACTACAGGCTAATTTTTTAAAAAAATTTATTGTAGAGATGAGGGCTCACCAAGTTCCCCGGGTGGGTCTCGGACCCTCGGGCTCAGACAATCCACTAGCCTCGGCCTCCCAAAGTGCTGGGATTACAGGGTGAGCCACCCGAGCCTGGTGGCTTTAATTTCCTTTAATTTCTGGAGTGAAGCATTAATAGCATCAATGACTTAATTATTTTTGTCATGGAAAAACTTATTTAAATTAGGTCTTTCAAAGTATCTAAACATGTAAAACAGGTAAAAGTCAAACTTCTATGATAAGGGTGTGAAGGCTTATAGGAACCCTACTTGTTTAAGTTATCCACACCCCCAACCATTTCCCTCAAATTGCCACCCAGAGGTGCCCTTTCAAATTATTAGAAATTCACTTAATTAAATTTGAAAACCTGTTAATTTAATTATTTTCAGATTCATTTACTGATCTGAAGTCCAAAACACAAAACTTAATCTACATTTACCAATTCACCTAAAAATCATTATATTTTCTTCCTAAAAGTCTTCCTGACAATGTAACATAAAAATACAACAGTGTTGTTTTATATATCTGTACTAAGAGAGCCAGAATTTGAGATATAGTAGCCTCTTGCCATATAAATAAAGAAGGTCCTTTTTTGTATCAGTCAAGAGAAAGTATGAGATTCCTAATTCATTGCATTTAATTCAAAAGAAATATGTTGTTCTACTAAAATTCAGAATTCACATTAGGAACCACAGCTCCAACAGAGCATTTAAATTTTAAATCATTGTTGAAAGGACATTGATATATACTTATTTTGTGTCATTGGCAATTCAACAGCATGTTGTAGGAAGAGCATTCTGCCCAAAAAAGGTTAAAAAAAAAAAAGCCTAGATGAAATAAGGTGCCATGATGTTTTGGGCAGCTATGCCATGAGTATTCTGATGCTCAGTTTAATTTTCATTTCATTAGACCCAGATGGTGCAGTTTCTCAACATACCTAGCAGAAAAGCAAGAGCAAGATGTTCACAAACTAACAGACTTCCAGTGATGAAAATGTGACTGTTAATTGCAAGGTTTTATTTCCAGATGTTCAGATAGCTGAGTGCTTTTCAGACAGCACAAAAAGCTTGGCAGAATAGTTCTAAGAAAGTAAAATAAGATGAAATTAAAAAAAGAAAACTACCAAAGTTTGAGAAGTATGAAGTTACCATAAAGGATTGAATATTCAAAAATATTTTAATGACAGGAACATCTGGAAGACAAGGAGAAAATGCACAGGGAAAAAGAACAATCAGTTTAGGTTCATGTGTGAAAGACAAAGCTTGTGACAATGTATTTAACTTGAATAGTAAAATATGCAGTATCCTTTTTTTACTAGGTCTTCAGTGTGAATGCTAAGAGTTCAAGAAGAAAACTTATTTAATATGTTGGTCTATGTTTAAATAAGTAAAATAATTATCTGCAAAAGGTACATGATTTTTATTTTTTGGAGAAAGTGCTCCTGTAGTTCATCATTCTTTCAAAAAATTTCAACCAATATTCAATATTGCTATATCTGTAGTGAGGAACAGTCACACACATCTGTGACATATATGCTCTATAAAAATGAGATTCTTCAATTGTGTAAATATTTCTCAGCAAGGACCACTGAAAGACTTGATTTTCTCTGAAATATATTTGTGAACATGCTAAGAAATCAAATATGGGTGATTTTTAGAGAAGTGAGGAAGGATGCTTTTCATGAACTGGAATGACCAAACATGGACGATCCTATACTAACATCGGCAAGATATTTTTGAAGTGTGTACTTCCAGTGTATGTATATCAATTTTGACAATAAAGAATAAACCTGTACTTCTAGTAGTCAAAATATATTGTAAGGTATATTTTAAAAATTATTTAAAATGAAAGTATTGGCTTCCAAGTCAGATGTAATATATTGTGATAGGCTAATTTATCTGTCACAAAAAATAAAAATAATAGACAATTTCTAAACCATAATTTTGAGAATCTAAGAGTACTGTGAATTAGTGAAGACTAGGTAAAGTAAAATTCCAGAAATGAAAAAGACTTTCCTAGGAGAGTGACAACTTCTAGACCTCCAGTTGTTTTCTTTCATAGGAGCATTTAGAAAATATAGGTATCAGGTTAGGATAGTTTGGTTTAGATAGAAGGTCTCTGCTGGGAGAAAGATATGTCAGTAGAGATTTTAGCAGTTGTACAGTTTTCACTTACAGATTTCTGTTTCAGGGATCTCAAATGTATGATCAGCTTTCACCCAGACATATTTGCTGATTTTTGGAGTGATGTGGGAGGATGGAAGCTGGGTTAAAGACATCTTAAAAGAACAGAGTAAAATATTCTGTAGTTTTGTTGTCCTTAGAAGACAACAACCTTTTGGAGGAACTGCTTTAAACTCTTGCTCATCTCTGCCTTAAGATACGTGTCCTATTTGGAACCCCCACAGCATGGAAAATTTTAAAGAGCTAAGCTCAAAGCCATTTGATGGTGGAAAAGAATCCCCTACAATGTTTCAGAGATGAGGAAGTAGAGATCTGCCAGGCACTCATCAAAATTCAGATGAAGAGCTAACTAAAACCCAGATTCACCTAGACCTATCTTTTCTTTTTCTGTAAATAATTCATTCCACTCTCTTCATGCTTGCTTGGTTTCTGAAGAGAAATCTGATGTAATTTTTATTCTGTACCTAGATAAGCAAGCAGTTATTTTCCCTTCTGTTTTTTTCAATATTTTCTGTTTGTCTTTGGTGTTCTGCAGCCTAGATGTAAATGTTGTGGTATTTATCTTGCTTAGTGTTCTCTGAACTCTACTAATCTGTTGTTTGTTGTATGTAAGTTTGGAAAATTCTGAGCCATTATTACTTCAGCTGTGCTGTTCTGCCTCTCTCTTTTGTCATTTGTTATTTCTTCTGATATATGCATGTTTCATCTTTTGTAATTTTCCAAAGTTCTTGGAACTTCTACTCCCTTTTCTGTTGTTATTGTTCTTTTGTTCTTTTTGCCTGGCTCTGTTGAGTCTTCTGATATAAGTTGTTAACAGTGTTTTTTTACTTCTAATATTGTATTTTAATTCTCCCTATGTGTCTTTATCTCTCTGCTTGTATCACTAATCTATTATTTTAGTACATTAATCATAGTTGTTTTTAAATTCCAAATCTAATAATTCAAAAATCTCTGTCATCCTTATTTGTCTCTAGAACTTGCTTTGTCTCCTCAGACTGTGTTGTTTTCTAGCTGTTTGGCATGCCTTGCAATTTTTTTTTCTTGAAAGTCACACATCAAGCCGGGCTCGGTGGCTCAGCCTGTAATCCTGCGCCTTTGGGAGGCTGAGGTGAGTGGATTGCCTGAGCTCGCAGGTTTGAGACCTGCCTGGGCAACTTGGCGAGACCTCATCTCTACAGTAAATCAAAAAATCAGCAGGGCATGGTACCGTGCGCCTGTAGTTCCAGCTACTCGGAAGACTGAGGCGGAAGGATCTCCAGAGCCCAGCAGGCGAGGCTGTGGTTGGCCAGGAGCGGCCACGGCGGCCACTGCACTCCAGTCTGAGCGACAGAGTGAGATGCCAACTCAAAAAAAAAAAAAAAGAAAGAAAAAGAAAAGAAAGTCACACATCATGTATCAGGCAATAGGAACCAAGATAAACTTTTAAGTTTACCTAGCTATAAGTTAGGCTCTGCTTTACATTTGCTGTAGATGGCAGAAGTTTCTTCTAGGCTTCTTGCTTTTGTCTCTCTTATATTTGGGTTTTCATAGAAACTATTTTTCACCACTATCAGTTTTAATTCACTCCTATATTGGGCTTTGTTGATGTGGTGATAGTCATTAGGAAGGCAAATCATTCTATAATGTATGCTTTTTTCAAATCTCCGATAGTTTTAGTGGGCCTGAATCCCAGGGATGTGATTTTCAGAAGAGTTTATTAGCCTTTTCTCACCTTTTGTGAGACAGGAAGAATAGCATGGTCTTGAGTTGTTTTGTTGCCCCCCTTTTTTTTTTTTTTGTCAGATAAGCCTCTGGTAAAGCAGTTTATCTTGACGGTAGGACTTTGATATGAGGAATTGAACATTCTGGACATAGTATTTCAAAGTGTGTATTTTTTTCCCTTTGTATTTTAAAAAATGATTACTTTTCCCTCTCCTTTCTTGAAGCACAAAGAGTCTTTCCTTTGATCTTTACCAAGAGAATCTGGTGGGACTTCTGAAACTAAAGCTCATCAAAATGTGGGCAACCTTCCTAAGATTGTGCTGCCAATAGTTTCCTCCCTTAAAGTAATTTATACTCAATGTTGAGCAATTTGTTAATTATCATTCAAGTGTACCTAGAAGTTACTAGTTCCAGCACCTTATGGTCTCAGTAAGCTGATCTCAGCTATGATGTTCTATTTTTTGTCTGTCTCTCCAGTTTTCAAGATTTTGGGCTGACCTGTTGTTTCAATTCTCTGATAGACCTAAGAAGAGTTGTGGAATTTAAATTTGTTCAGCATTTTTTCTCATTGTAAGCAAAGGAGTGATGACAATTAAGCTGATTAAATGTCAGAACTAAGACTGGAAGACTTTAGGTTGATTATCAACAAAAGCTATGGAAGCCAGAAAAGAGTCGCATCATATATGTAAAATACTGAAAGAAAAATGTGGGGGACCCAAAAAAGCCAAGAATTTTTTTATGAAAAATTATGTATTTATTCTTGACATATTTAAATTGCAGTCACCTTCAAGGTACTCTTCATTTGACGTGTCTCAATACATCTATTGAGACGCTTTTTCTACTGCTCAAAACAGTTTTGAATGATCAACTTTAATGCCTTTTGGTGCTCCTGCCATTTTTGTTTGTTTGTTCTTTTGTTTCACCTCTTCCACACCAGCAAAACATTTCCCATTAAGGACATTTTCATCTGAGGAAACAAAAAACAGTCACTTTGGGCAAGATTGGGTTAATAGTAACGATAGGGAATGGGGGGGTCATGCTGCTTTTCATCAAAAACTGCTGAGCACTGGACACAATGTGGACAGATGTGCTTGTAAATCCTCCATCATGAAACAGGCAAACACATTGAAGGAATCTCCCAAAAAAATTTTGCTGAAGCCAAACACAGCCTCTCACAACAACATGAGCTGGTACACCAATGTCGATGGGTTCCTAGAACACTCACCTACTGGATGAAGCCTGTACTACAAGGAACCCACTCTCCAAAAAATAATTCCAGTTTTTTTTTTGTTCTCCCTTGTATACCAACTTAAAATTCTGTATGCAGCCAAAGTGTAGTGTTCTTTAATGAAGGTAGAATTAAAATTTTTCCAACACAGCAATTCTGTTATCAGCAATTGCACACTAGGAAAGAATAAACAGGTAAAGGAAAAATGATTCCAGGTGGACGAATGGAACTACAGGAAGAAAAAAAACAGTAAAGAATATTACAAAGGTTACAGAAGTGGGCAAATAAAAAATAATATATTTTAAATACTTCACATTTATTTGTGTTTACAATAAGACATTTTATAAGTAGGAAATTCCTAATTATAAATAGATTGTAATCACTTAAAGATGCATATTGAGAACTTTAGAGTAACCACTAATACATCAGCATAAACAATATAGAACTATGTAGCTAAGATATATTTTAAAAATCATTATTAAAAAGAGGAGGTCAACATGAGCATACTTACAAATTTTACTATTTTATTTGCATTTGACTATATCATATTGTGTATCCATTTCAGTTCACATGCTTCAGTCTAGAGATCACTGGTTAAAAATTCTGATATTGGAAACTTTAATTTTGAATTAACTTGTTTGTTTCTCTTTATATGGTTTTGTGAATAATTATTTTTATTTAAATAACAATTATTTAGAAAGTGGTTAATATTTATTTTGTAAGAAGCACATAACATTTATTAAGAGCAGATTTAAAAAATCTCAAAGGTGGATAAGCAGTTTTCACTTAATATTTTACAGCAATAGTTGCATATACACTGGAAGGCAGGTTATATATGTGACTTAAATGTATGAAATTATTTTGAGTTTTTGTTGTTTTTCAGAACAAATATAAAGTGTAAACAGTTTTGGAATATGTTAAGAAATATAATCTATAATATTTACTAAATGGTTTTACTACCAAAAATATTGAGTTTTTCTGTGATCTTCATATCACTAAGTCTCACAAGTCAAGTCTTCTTGTAGTAAATTGTTTTCTGTGGCTATAATGAAAACACTGCGATAGGTGTTCCCTTATTATGTTACATTTATCCAAACAATACTTGTGGAAATATTAACAAATCATAGTAAGAAGTAAAGAAGATGCCTGAGAATATTCCAAACCTGTTCTGATTAACTGATCTCCTATATATTTTCTACCTTATAGAAGATCAGGTAACAACAAGAATATAATGCAGTATAAGCTAAATCCGTTTGAGGGAAAAGTCGTTTTCTATTGGGATAATTAGGGAAAGCTATGATGTGCTTTTCACTTACTTTAAAAAATATATATATATTAAAACTTTTTATATTGAATAATAATTGCACAGTGAGATTGTTCATTATAGAAAAGAAATATATGTTTTAAATAAAATATAACAATCTTCTTTCAGTCCCCACCAATTGCCATTTTCTCCTCAGAGTTAATCACTTATCAGAGTCTGATATGCCTTAGATTTCTAATCAGGAAACCACAGCCTCTGCAAACAATGCTAGTTATAGCTCTTCTTTTCTTATATTCCTGCCACTTTGTGTTAGACTTACGTGCCACTTTTAAAATCCCTTCTGGTTCACCTGTCCCCAATCTTGCATAATGTCCCCCACTGACCACCTCTTGCCTCAAACATCATTACTTCCCTCGTGATAAGAAGGTACGAGATACTATCAATTCCAGAGTATGGGAAAACTAAAAGTTTTGTGATGTTTACTCCTGATGGGAGATCAATGGAACACAGAAGTCAGTGGATAAATTCTTACTCCATTTTTCTTCCAGACTAGACTTTTTGAAGATAATTCTGACACAGAGCAGCTAGTTGTGCTTGACTCCCAGTGGTGACCAGTTCAGTAACACAACCTTGTCAACCTTAGTTGCTTTTTGTTCCCTGCCTCACTCCTGCTTCCTTGTGATTGGACAGTTGTCCCTCGTATTCTCTGGTGATTAGTTCTAGGACTCCAGAGGGCAACAGAATTGGTGGATGCTCAAGTCCCTTACAATGAGCCCAACTATATTTCTACAAAAAGAGTAGCACATAAACTTTTACCTCAGGGTCTGTTTCTTAGGGAATCCAGGCAAAGATACCACTAGTAATCTTTCCTTATTACATTGGTGGGGACCTCTAGAAATATGTTGACAAAGGGGATGATTATATATATTTTATATATGTTTTAAAATATATTTATTTTACCTATCATTTAAATTATAAGTTTTATGTACAGATTTATAAATTCAAAGTATTTTGACTACAAAATGTTAAGTTGTTTTATTTTTATTTTGTCACACTTCCCAGTTGTGATAAGAGGGTTAATGTTAATTTTATTTTCCTGTTTTTAAAAGAGATCATATGTGATTCTTTTTAGAAGATTTTAGAATTTTCTTCTTATTTTTATCTTTCTAATTTTTATTTTATTACCTTTATTCTCTTATTCTGAAAGATAGTATGTATATATTTTTGCATGTATGTATGTATCTATCTATAATAGAAGATGTCTCTATATGTCTTTTTTATATTACAGTTTTGTTCTTATATTCCATTTCATTCTGAACCTTCAGTCTTTTTTTACCTTGAAAAAAATATCTTCTAATGTTTATTTATTTGCAATTTCTTCCTCTTTTTTTTCTACTAATTCTCTGGGACTTCGGTACATGAGTTTCTGAATATACCCTTTATGTCTTTCAACTTGACACAGTTTTCATCTCTTTCTATTTTGGTCTATATTCTAGAAATTTGACTCTAATTTTCATAGCACTGAATTATTTTTACCTACTATTCTACTCCTTGTATCTTTTTAATAAACTTTTTACTTTGGCAATGATTTTCTTGTTCTTTTACTGATTATTTTCTATAACTCCAGCTTTTCTTTTTATTTTTATGGTTTTAAATCACTCTGAAAAAATATAATTTAAAATTTGCATTTATTTCTTGCATTTTATCCTTTTTCTATGTGTTTGATTGTTCTATTTATTTTTCTTGTTTTTTTTCTTCCTGCTGTTGACTTTTCATAAGTCAGATGAATCTTAATCATCTGTTTATTTTTGCTTAAGCAATAAGTGGAATGTCTTGGCTTTTATAAATGGAAGGCCTAAGAATGATGATGCATGCCGAGCAAGACCTCTCCCTTTCATTTCGAATCTCTGTTTCCTTATAGGTTCTTTTTATTTTCAGATAGTAATCTCCTAGTGGAAGAGCTGAGAACTGATAGTTCCAGGCTAGGATAAGACCTTCTAATGACTCCAAAACACTAGATTTGCTTTCAAAAATTTCAGCAAATATTCCAGAAAATAATCTGTTTAGCTTGATTTAGATCACCTCATAAGACCATTATTTAAAAATTGCCAAGAAAATACACATTAATTATAACACATTTCAATCTTAAACCAAACATAATATTCTCTTATCCTCCCATTCTTATTTCAAAGTACTAGATAGAATTTCTCCAAAGTCTTGGGTTATAGAAGTCAATCATTTTTTCCAATAAGATTCACAAGGTAAATTCTTTTTCAAACTGCTGTCATTCTTTTCCATGGCTTTAAAATTCTGTCTTTTGATATATTATAATGTCACAAGGAAGCTTTTTTGTTCTATTAGAATAAATCCCAAGATATATTACAGCTCTCTTCATAGAACAGAGATGAAAGGGTGAAAACCTATGAAAATGCAAAATATTACCATTTACATCTTCTACTTTTGAGTCTTCACTTCTGTACCTATGTAATACTACAACAAAATGTAAACTACAAAATATAAGAAGTAATTATCTTTTGCTGTAATTAATTTATAAGCTCACATTTATTACAGGGCTTAGTTTGAATTCTACAAACTTTAAAAGATTATATGTAACTTATGACTTCAAAGACTGGCTACTCTATATGAGCTAATCCATGTACCAGCAAATCTTTACATTATTCAAATTTCAAAACACCAGAAGAGTTATGGATTAAATTGTATTGATATAAAATAGGAAGACTAGCCTATTGGAAAAGGGAGTATTTTCAGTACAAAGAGATTGCTACCAACCAGTGAGAAGTAGAAGAAAGAACCACGAAGATCAGCATGAACCTGGGACAATTGCATAAGAAGCTGAAGAGAAAAGCTCTAACCAAAAGATAAAAAGCCTATTTCAGCAAAGGATCAAAGCCCTGATGACAGAGAAAAACTGCAAAGAGCAAATTGCTGGAGGAGATCATAGAAATAAGCTCTCTCCTCTTGGAATGAACTTGCAGGAATTTTGTTGTACCATTCAAAAAATGCTTTAAATACTTCATTGAAGGGTTTCTTCAGAGACTCAATCCATATAACAACTAAAAGTTCTTTAGTTGAAAGAGGAAGAAGAAAGGGTTTTCTTATGTAATGTGCTGTGCTTGCTTTGGAAAACTTTGCAGGTATTGAAATATCTATTGTCTCTATAGACATACTAAAAAAGGTACTCAGGAATACACCCTGTACAACCAAACTTAATGCTAATTTAAATGGAGAAAAAAATGTCATTCTGAGGTGCAGAGTGGAAATCATAGAATATAGGGTATTCTTGACATGACAGAATTGACACATTGCTTTAGATGATTGCTGAGAGATTCTGTAGGTCTATGTCTTAGTCCATTTTCTGTTGCTATAACAAAATATTACAGACTGGGTAACATTAAAAAAAGAAGTTTATTCAGCTCACTGTTTTTGAGGCTGAGAAGTTCAAGAGCATGGTACTGGTATCCAGCAAGGATCTTCTTGCAAAGAGATGAGAAATGGAGACAAATGTCATTTTTATCAAGAGCCCAATCCCTGCATAACTAACCTACCATTGTGATAACAGCATTAATTCATTCATGAAGGTGAAGCCTCATGACTCAATCACTTCTTAAGGCTTCCACCTCCCAATGGCACTACATTTTCAAATAAATTTCAATATGTGTTTTGGAAGGGCTATTCCAACTATACCAGTGTATATTTTATAGCAATTTGTAATTTTGCTAATTATGAAATTGAGCAACTCAGAACAAAAGGGTAAAGTGTAGAAATGAGCTTTAGGTATTCAGTGAGATGATCCCTGAACACTCATTTTGATTGTGGCTTGGTGTTCTTGTCACACATTTACCATACATAAAATTCCAGTGAAGTGCTACAAAACTGTGCTTCCTTCCAAAAATCACTCTGGAAAGAAATCCAGGTGCTAGTGGTAGAGATTTATTTAAAGTATTAATGGTTTTATCCAGAAACTATCAGTTTCAATAAATTTTAAAAGGGTATGTCAAATTATATGGCAGCATAAAAATGTGAAGTTGTCAAACCCACCATAAGCTCTCTGAGGAAACAAGAAATAGTAATTTGTAAACCTGATTCAGCAAATGTTCAAAATATTTCAAAATTTGTCCTTATTGTGGAAGATAAAACTTTAGTAAAATCTGAAAAAGCAATTAACTTGTAATATGAAACATGTAACTTTAGAAGGAAATGTGCTTTTGGAGACATTTATTTTAATAGCTGCATAAATAAACTGTGGTCCCATATTATAGGCACATTTTAAAGTCGGAAGGTATCATTGACATTTTTCAGTTATACTCTGTTGCATTTGAAGAAACAAAATTCATGCTTCCTGAATTTGAGAAGGTCTCAAAAAGCTTTTTACCAGAATTTGAAGGTTGTACTATATTCACTTGCAATTATCAGGAAGACTTCATGATGTAGTGGAAATAAAATATGGTTGGAATCCAGGAAATCTGAATTCTAGGTCTAATTTTGCAATAGAATAGATGTGTGATTTTGTTCAGTCTATTTCATCTTGCTAGGGTTTGTACTCTTTCCTTTTTTCTGCAAGTTATGAAATAGTAAGTCCAGAGGTAACCCTTCTAATTCCAAGTTGCCATGCCTCATCTGATACTCTTTGTACACAAAAGAAGTTATCAATGTCCTAAAGCATGTGCAGATAATTATAAGCCACTTCAGCTGCTCCTCACTTTAAACGTTGGCAGCATTACATCTAAAAAAAGCTTTGCTGCCATGAGATGAGTAAGAGATTGAGATCCATCTACTCTGCGAGCAGACTGGCTTCCCTTCTCTCTGCCATACGCCCTCAGAATGAGTGGGATGTGACTGCCAAGCCAAACTTGATGAAACTGTGGATTTGAACATTAGCCTAAAATACAGAAAAAGTTAAATGCTATTACAACTGCCTACAGTCCCATCTACCCTTCAACTAAGTATTCATTGATGGGATTCTGTCATTTTAATACATTTTGGTATTCAACTATTTCCGTAGCTACCCCCCCCCGCCATCCTTTTATTCTGGAAAATAAAGTTTGTGCCATTTTCTTCTATCTGTGTAGAAATGTAAAAAAGGGGAAAATTACTGGATTTGAAAACACACATCACTTATGCTCCATATTTATCCATGATTTTTTGTTAGAGACAAAGAAGAACAAGAAATCCATGTTCTGGTGTTAATCCCATGTCACTACCTACAGTCTCATAGGAGATGTTAAGATAAAATTTTATTATGGATTTAATTTTAATGGGCAGTGAATTCTATAATACTCCTTCATAGCTAATATATTTAATCACTACAGTAGACTGGGTTTTTCAGTCAGGCTTCAAGGGTCCTTTCAGATGGGATCCCCCTGGGAATCCAGACTGTCCCTTCTGAATAGACTTGGTTGACTTTCCCCATCTGTTCCCTGCTCTCCAGTTTACTTTGTCTATACACACCCTAACTTCCATCACTTTAAAAAATTTTTTTTATTTTTTGAGTTGGAGTCTCACTCTGTCGCCCAGACTGGAGTGCAGTGGCCGCTCCCAGCCACCGCAGACTCGACCTGCTGGGCTCAGGAGATCTTTCCACCTCAGCCTTCCGAGTAGCTGGAACTACAGGCAAGCGCCACCACGCCCAGCTAATTTTTGATTTATTGTAGAGATGAGGTCGTGCCTGCCCAGACGGGTCTCGAACCCGCGGGCTCAGGCAATCCACTCACCTCAGCCTCCCAAAGGCGCGGGATGACAGATTGAGCCATCGAGCCTGGCTCCATCGCTTTTTAATGTAATCTATCTACTTATAAGTTGCATAATAAGATGACACAATTTTCCAGGATATATTTGCTCATTGTTTTCAAATCTAAACACCTGGCACAAAGTAGGCACCTAATACATGCATGTTGAATAAGGGTATGAGTCATGCTTCCCAAATACTAATTGTACCCTCTTGAATTTCTTTGTCAGCAGATCTACAATAGAAGATGGTATAGCTTGGTGTAATTTCGCCCAACAAATTAGTTGCCAGGATTTAAAAGGAATTGAGGTTGCCTTTTTTGAAAATGAGAGAAAAAAATTATTCTAGCTAAACTTTAATCTAACTAATATTCATATAAAGCATAATTCATGTCTGACTTGTCCTAAGTCCTTTATATATATATATATATATATATATATATATATATATATATATATATATACATTTAATTAGCTCTCACTCAACCACATATGAAAGATACCATTATGACTCTCATTTTACAGATGAGGAAACTAAGACACAAAGACTGAGTAACTTTATCAATGTCATATAGACATTGGTAGAGCCAGGTTCCCAACCTTGTAGTCTTGTTTCAATGATTTAAATCATTATGCCATGGATCCCTGGAACTATGCTGTCATCAGCCAGGTGAAATCATACTTTTAAAACAAATAAATCTGATATAATTTATTTTGATTGTAATATATCATTCAGAGGGATCCTCAGCTGTATTGACTAATATATTCCATTTGGAATTGTTTCTGTCACTAAAAAATAATTCGCTCTATAGGATAAATGTAAAGAATTGCCTTATTTAGAAAGAGGACTGGCTTCACAAAAATCTTTTGCCACTGATTTTGGTTTGTAAATCTGAGAAAATGCACTACTCAGGTCTCCCCCATAGTTGACTATAGCTATGCTGTTGAACCAATGAATCATTCAAGGAACTGCCACATAGTCAGCCACTTGGGAGTTCATTTCCTGCATTGCCTCACTTACCTCCCAGTACTGCACTGCCTGATGCTCCTTGTCAAAACAAAACGAGTGAAAGGTTGATAGTGTAGATTTCTGGGGTCCAGATATTGAAAGAAACCTGGACATTGTTGAAGAGCTAAAATCTCAGACTCCCTGCAACTTTCCTGAGTAGATGTTGCACTGCATTTTGGCAGCGTAGGATATGTGTTATTAATCTAAGACTGCAAAAGAGATGGAGGAGAGGGAACAAGCTGAGAGTGCATGGCACTTGGCCTCAAGGCCTTCACTGCAAAACAGTGTTGAACTTGCTGAGGCTAGAAGTCATTAGAGTACTAAGCAACTAGTGAATATTAATTTTGGGATCCTTTTTTTCTGGGGAAAAAAAAAAGTGTTAACAAGCTGTCAGACTTCAGAGAGGCATATCCCAAATTGGAGAAAGATTTCCTATTTCTCCAACATCCACTTCTACTTAGTAAGTCCTAATGATTGTAAACTAGTATCTCAGGATGGGACAGGATTGATAGCAGTTTTTCATTTTCATTTTAAAGATGTAGGGTACAATTCAGGGTTAGGTATACAAATGGTCATTGTACAGGTAAAGTTGGGGCCTCACTTTATTTATTTTTTATTTTTTATTTTTTTTGAATTGGAGTCTCACTCTGTCGCCCAGACTGGAGTGCAGTGACCCGCTCACAGCCACCGCAGCCTCGACCTGCTGGGCTCCGGCGATCCTTCTGCCTCAGCGGTCCAAGTAGCCAAAATTACAGGCATGCGCTATCACGCCCGGCTGATTTTTTGATTTATTGTAGAGATGAGGTCTCGCTGCCCAGGCGGGTCTCGATCCCGCGGGCTCAGGCAATCCACTCACCTCAGCCTTCCAAAGGCGCGGGATTACAGGCTGAGCCACCGAGCCCAGCTTGGGGCCTCACTTTAGTCCCTACTTCATCTGGGTTGAGCTCAGGTACCCTTATTGATGACATGTGCCCCCCACCCCCCGCAGTTTCCCACTACTGCCAATTCCTTTAAAGTAATATTATGATAATTGTTGATTGATAGTAGTTTTACAGTAATTTCCTCTCAGTGAATGAGTTATATTTTCATAACTTTGAATGGTAGTTTTTGTTTTAACTTTTGAAAAAATATAGTCATTTAGGATGTATTTGCTCTACTATACTGATTTTTTATTAGGAAATTGAAGCTTATATTATGAACCCAGAAAATTGTTTACTACATTTTCATAGATAATATATTTCTATAGATAATATGTTTAAATAGAATATGTGTTGTACAATAATGATTTGTGATGAATGATTGTACTTTATAAATTATTTATCTGGTATTTAAAGTATTTACAGCATGCACTAGAAAACCTAATTGGTACCTGTATTGAAAATGGCATTTCCAGAGGCTGATCTATTCAATTTAAACTATTATACTTAAATATATTAGCTAACAATAGCATTATTTAAACTACTATACCTGAAATAAATATTATTTTAAATGATAGTTTATAAATACAGTAAAGAAATTAAGATACACTTGAGATTAATAGAATAATTTTCAATATTTCAGACATCTGAAAACCTAGTAGGGTCTCATTCCAGAAAATTCTGGGCAAATACAAAAGTAGGAACCACGGGTGTCCCATGTCATAAAAATCAACTGACGTTTTTGAGTCTCCTTGCTTATTTACCTGTCAGCATCTGGCATGTTTCCCCACTATTGATTTATCTCTCTTGTCGTAGGACTCTGAAGGTTTTTCTCATATCTCTCTGGCTGTCTCTTTACAGTCTATTTTGCCAATTCTTCAATCTCTACCCACACATAAACATTGATGTTTCCCTATTTCTATAGCCCAGACATCTCTCCCAAAATTTTTCTTTTGAAGATATTTAATTCAACATCTCCATTTGAATAATTAATTTATCTTTTTCCTCCAACAAGAATAATTTATGAAAAACAAGGTACAATATCTTAAGCTCCTCTGGCAATGTTTCTTATTCAGTCATGCATAGCTTAACAATGGGGTAGGTTCTGAGTAATGCACTGTTAGGTGATTTTATCTTTGCATGACCATCATAGAGTGTACTTACACAAAGTCTAGATGGTACAGCCTATTACATATCTGGACTATATGGTGTAGCCTATTACTCCTATGTCACAAACTCATATGATATGCTGTTGTCCAGAATACAATAGGCATTTATAACACAATGGCAAGTATTTGTGTATCAAAACATGGCTAAATATTAAAAAAGGGTCCGCGCATAGTGGTTCATGCCTGTAATTTCAACATTTGGGGAGACTGACTTGGGAGGATCACTTGAGGCCAGAACAGGACCTCATCTCTATAAAAAAAAATTAGCTAAATGTGGTGGCGTGCACTTGAAGTCCCAGCTACTCTGGAGGCTGAGGTGGAAGGACAGCCTGAGCCCAGGAGGTGGAGATTGTGGTGAGCTGTGATTATGCCACTACACTCCAGTCTGGGCGACAGAGTAAGACCCTGACTCAAAAAGAAGGGGTACAGTAAAAATATGGTACACAATATTTAAAAATAATATACCTATGTGGGACACTTGCCATGAACAGAGCATGCAGGACTGGAAGTTTCTCTGCTTTGGATGAGTCAGTGAGTGAGTAGTGAGTGAATGTAAAGGCCTAGGACATTACTGAGCACTACTGCAGACTTTATAAACACTGGACACTTAATTTACATTCAATTTATAAACATTTTCTTCTTCAATAAGCTTAAAACTCAAGCACACTTCACAGCTATACGAAAAATATTTTTCTTTATATATTCTTATTCTATAAGCTGTGTTCTATTAAAAACTTTGTTTTACTCTTTAAACTTTTTTTGTTAAAACTAATACTCAGATACGTCCATTAGTCTTGGTCTACATGGTCTCAGGATCAATATAATTGTTTTCCACTTCCTACCTCGTGCCACTGGAAGGTCTTCAGGGACCATAACATGCGTGGAGTTGTGATAACAAACCTTCTTCTGGAGTACCTCCTGAAGGACCTGTCTGAGGCAGTTTTACAGTTAATTTTTTGTTTCTATGAAGGGGGACCCCACAAAAAATGGAATTATTTATTATTAGAGGGTAGACTCCTTAAATGAAGGTTCCCTTTACTAAGTAAGTGCTCTAGGAACACATCAGCATCAGTATACCAGCCAGCATTGTTGTGAGAGGCTGTGATCTGCTTCGGTTAATTCTTTATGAGATTCTTTCAACAAGTTTGCCCATTTCATGAGACTGATTTACAAGCTCACCTGCCCACTCTTTGCTGAGTGTTTAGCAGTTTTTGACCAAAAATGGTATGTCCTCATGCCCCACCCTCCCTATTACCGGATCTCACCCTGAGTGAGTTTTTGCTTGTTTCTCAAAGTCCTCAAAGCCTTTTTGCCGATGAGGAAGAGGTGAAACAAAAAATGGCAGAAGCATTAAAAGGCATAAAATTTGACAAACTCAAAAACTGTTTTGTGCAGTGAAAAAAACCTTGTTAGGTATATTACGTCAAATGAAGAATACTTTGAAGGCAAGTGAAATTTAAACATGTAAGAATAAATACATAATTTTTTATAAATTAAATTGGGTTTTGGGGGGGTCCTCCTGGTAAGTAGAAAGAATACAATCTAAGATAATGAGAAAAAAATATAGTAAATACATCAACCAGTAACATAGTCATTTATTACTGTTATCAAGGATTATGTACTGTACATAATTGTATGTGCTATTCTTTTATACATAGGTTTGTTTAAACCCCCATCACCACAAACACAGGTAATG
This sequence comes from Carlito syrichta, assembly GCF_000164805.1. Lineage (NCBI taxonomy): Eukaryota > Metazoa > Chordata > Mammalia > Primates > Tarsiidae > Carlito > Carlito syrichta. The sequence goes on from NW_007260368.1 coordinate 415,004, forward strand.
CGTTGTACTATGACATTATGCCAGCTTTAGTATCTCTAGGTAACAGGAATGTTTTAGCTTCATTATCATCTTAGGGATTACTGTTGTATATGCAATTCATCACTGAAAGGTTGTTATGGTAGCCGGGCGTGCTAGCGCGCGCCTGTAGTTCCAGCTACTTGGAAGACTGAGGTGGAAGGATCACCAGAGCCCAGCAGGTCAAGGCTGCGGTGGCCGGGAGCGGCCACTGCACTCCAGTCTGGGCAACAGAGTGAGACTCCAACTCAAAACAAAAACAAAAACAAAAAAAAAGAAAGGTTGCTATGGAATGCATGACTGTGTTTCATGAGGACACCAACAGCCATTTCATTGCTTAAGCCAGACATATGAAACCATTCTTTTCTCTTCTTTCTATGTCTTATAATGAACCATCAATAACCGCATATTCTACTTGTAAAATATTCTTACATTTGTTTCTTTTAAAAATTTTCTCTATGTCCTTCCCTTATACTAAGAGCAGCTTCTTTGGAGAGTAATTCTCACTAATACTAAGAGTATTGTCTCTGTACCCTATAAATCCATTATACTTTCTATCTCTATTCATCTCAGTCATCAGTTATTGCCAGATGATGGAGCTTTGAAGTTTATATGTTATTATTCTAGTCTTACCTCCATACTTCCCTTAATAGCCACTAAGCAGACCTAAGGGCCTACAAACCCTCCCACCAATAGTTTACCTTTTCTGAAATCAGAAAGCTCCCCAGTATCTTCAACCTTCTCTTAGAATATTCTTCCCTCATTCCTGCTTTAAATGAAACCCAGATATCTACTGGGTGTACTTTTTCCTTTTCTTAAGTTAAGGTAGTTTTACTTGTTACCACAGGAACTAGGTGTATTACTAACATTTTCTTGCTTTCCATTGTTACTTCCAATCCATTACGTGCTCCTCTTTATATTTTTGAGATTCATTCCTTTGGATAAATTACCTTATCCATCTCACGTGTGCAGTCATCTCACAACCAACTTTTTACCCACTTTGGTCATGGGAGACTAGAATTTATAGCTAATAACTTTCCTCCCTGTTCCTGTCACTTTTCTTGATAACCTTATAACACATACAAATCTTATTCCCTGGCCTCTCAGTTCCCTGATGTCCTCTTTTCTGATGACCTTTAAATTTATTCTATCATTACCTCTTCTTCTCATAATAATAGTCATAAGCCCTGTTATCACAAGTAACTATAAAAGAGACGTTCAAAGCAACCTACTCTGAGATAAACAGCTTTATTTTTATAACTCTTATCAAATATTTCTATGACCACAAATATCTCACCTAATTGAGATTCCCTAATGCACTGACTCTATCACTTTTTCAATATCTATCAGCTTCTTATATTAGCCTTGTTTCTATGGCCCAAAAATGAAAAAGAAAAAAAGGAGGTTTTTTGTTTGTTTTGCAAATATTTACTTTCAGTTGACTGTCTGTCTCTCTTTTTGCTTACTCACCTAGGAAACACTCCATCATCCCATCCCTCTTTTCTGTGTCTAAACTGAAATGCAAAGCTTGGGAGAAACAATGCAACTGAGCCAAGAGGAGTGACTATATATTTTTATTACATATTTAACATTATTAACTTGAAACAAGTTTGATTTACACTCAGCATGTATCAACTATCATATCATATATTGAATAAGTTAATTTTCTTATTCCTTGAAATTATTTCATCCCACTGTCTCTGTCATCAGTTAGTTGGTCATCTCAGGCAGAAACTAGTTAACTTCTCTGCAAATAATTTTTTGTTTCTCCTAGCTCATAAACCGACTACATTTCCCAGTCTCCATTGTAGTTAGATGAAGGTATGTTTCTGAATTGTAATAGCCAATGAAATGTCCGCAGACCTTGCATCCACACTTTCATATCTGGCCCATAAGATTTCTACACATAATCCTTGTCTTGCTTCATCTACTGGGTGAATGGAGAAGATTTTGAAGACCTAGAATAGAGAATATAGTGAACTAGGATGCAACTAGAATACAGCAAAGTCACAGGTTGGAAAGGATTGGGCTCTTGATTGTGAAGAAGATGACTTAGCCATCGGGAATACTTGTATTGGATTTTGTGTACACAATAAATCTATTTTTCTTGTTTTAATCTTTTTAGAATTGTGGATTTATTTTGTTACAATAACTATTATTTATTCTAATGAATATACTATTCTCTCCTCCTACTGTATTTTCAGATGATTGTGTGACTTAATTCATCAAGAAATTGAAACCACTAAAATTAGATTCTCAGTATTTTTCACTCCTAAACTTACAACCTGGTTATATTAGTATCTACTTTTACCTTCTTTCTTTGCCTTACAATGGAATAACTAGCTGTTCTTATTTCCAAGGACATTCTGCTAGTGCTCTGGTTTCACCCTTTGTAAACTCTAAAAAAACTACTTTCCTTCCCTTAGTTATCTCCATTATCACCTTCAGCATCAATTTTCTAGTCGTTTAGGGTCCTTCCCATCATTATAGAAACATGCTCTAGTTTCCTCTACTTTAATGAAAACCCTACTTTAAGTATACATTTTCCTTCAGTTACAGTATTTTCTCTGTCCTATTCGTAACTAAATCTTGTCTAATTTTCTTCATTTCTTCCCTTTCTTACATTACTCACCTTACTGCCATGAAAATATTTTTATAATTTTTGACAGTATGGTGGGGTGAGAGAACCAGAACACTGTAGAAAAACACAAAGGAGAAAATAACATTCACATTTCCAACATTTTAAATTAATGACATTTAGCATTGAGAAGCTTTTGCTTTTAGGTTTCATTATTTTGTGTTTTATTTTACTTAAAAAAATCACTTTATTGTTACTGCAAATGTGATAAATACTAATTGCAAAGTTTTCAAATTATGCAGATTAATTATAAGAATGAAAGTTTTTAAAAGATTTTTTGAAAGTGACTTTCCTGAAATTACCTTCATTTACACACACACAGGTGTATAATTCTATTTGCATAAACAAAAGAAACGACTGATAAACAATTTATCTAAAAATCATGTATATGAGTATAGGAGTATTACTATAAGCAAAATATTATTTTAACTCAATTGAATTTTTATCTTCTAATTTTTGTTACTATGTTGTTCTATAGGCTGCAAATTTGTTACATCCATAGAAATGATCATTCTTAGTATTCTTTAGGTTATCTTTCTGTTTTATTTATTTAATGTTTGCCAACAACCACTTTGTACTTCTTTTGTGTTCTCCATTTTGATCTTTCTTTTATTTTGCTGCATTTCTTTGTCAAGCATTTTTTTTCGGTAAGAAGAGTCTTTATGTTGTATGTTCCCTGACATTTTAAAATCAGAGGATACATGTCTATGACCCTTGTACTTGACCTATACTTTGGCTTAGCATAATATTTTGGGGCACATATTTCTAAGAACTTTGTAGACACCATTTCATTGTATATTGACTTTGAAGACTGCTGTGGAGAACTTTGATGTGTGCCTGATTAAGTGTGGGTGACTTGATATTTGTAGGTGATTTGATATTTAATTTAAGATGCCCTAAGAAGGTTTATAAAAAATACTTAAATATATAACTTACCATATAGTTTGGTCTTGAGATTTCTGTAACAAATTACCCTGAAACAATGTTTCCCTTTAATCTGCAGACTTAATTATTTCTTTATTTCCAGAAAATTTTCTTGCCTTAAATTTTAGAATAATCTTCTGTTTTATCTTTTATTTTTTTCTACTTTAAGAACACAAATTATATATACATATATATAGACTTATCTTGCTTCATCATCTGTGTCCACTTTGTCTCATTCTCGTCTCTTTAATCTCTTTTTTTTGCACTGTGATTATCTCAAACCCTTCCACTGTGCCAGCAATTTTATTGTTAGTTGTTCTTTATTTTTATTATTTAGTTCTACTAATTCATTGATTAACTCTATAGTAGCAATTTAATCTTCATTTTCTACTAAATCTACAATTATTACCAACTTACTTTTTTCTTATTTTGTCTTGGAGTTCCTATTTTATAGAAATCGCATTTAAAAAAATGTGTTGAGCCCAGCAGGTCGATGCTGTGGTGGCTATGAGTGAGCCACTGCACTCCAGCCTGGGTGACAAAGTCAGATTCCACCTCAAAAAAAAAAAAAAACCCAAAATTGTTTCACTATGTGGAGCAATTGCAAATAATTTCCTTTTGTACCTCAACGTATGTTTTCTGATTGGATGGGTTATTTCCCCCTTTCTCTCACACTTTCTTATCTTAAATAAATTTGCCTTAGTATGCTTGCTTAATTGCCAGGACAGTTCCTTTTATTTTTCTCATTCATACCTGGTTGTCTCTGCTAGACACTCCACTTGTTTGGATAATTGGAAGAGTAACGAGAGTCTCTTCCCACAGTATTGAGGCCAACTTTATTTTCTCTAAGAGATATAGTGTAATGTCTGGGTATATCGTCTCTATCCAGTTTCTTCAGGATAAGGAACAGCAAGGAGAGTGGAGGTGGTGGTGGTGTCATTTGCAGCAGAATCGCTGCTTTTCTCTTTATGGGTTTTTTTTAAGGGATCACACCAAGTTTATTCTTAGTTAGAGACAAGGGTGAATTGATGTTTAAGGAATTTATATAAATTTAGTACTCTTTAAGGAAAAGATGCAAATTATGAATACAAAATTAGGCTCAAGGTCATGAAGAGATTCGTGTTATCATTATTTAAAAAGCAAGATTTCTAAGAAGATTTGTAAGGAAGAGAATCTTTGAGGCTTGCAAAGTACTTGAAGCACAGGGGAAGATATGGTTTTTAACCTGTGGTAAATTCCATAGTTGTTTTTTCTCCTACTGCACAACCAGTGAAAAATCTCCTCCCATTTCTGTCAGCAATTATGTCACAGAGAGGCTCAGAAATGAACCTCATGACAGACTTAGCCACAGAGAAGTTGCTCCTGCTCTCAAGTGCTGTGTTTCGGAACCAGGCTTCACTGGTGTCCTGCCTCCACTTCCCCTCTGGCCTTCTGAGGACAAACAGTGGCTATATATATATATATTCTTTTTTTACATGTATATATATATATATAGAGAGAGAGAGAGAGCGTATAATGTATACACCTTTTAAGAAAGGAAAAAAACTGTATTAAAATTGTAATAGTCAATAAGATGAATACTAGTCACGTTTGACTTGTACAATTGCAAGAGGTGCTGAAAAAGTTATCATCATTGTCCAGACATTTCTGACTAAGGCGAACATCTCTTAAAATGTGTATACATTTTTTAGGCACCCCTGGGTGCGTGCACGTGCATGTGTGTGTGTGTGTGTGAATTGGTAATGTTTATATGTATAAGTGACTACTATTATATATAATTACTAAAGGAACTAATCTTTAAAACCTCTTCCTTGAAAGAAATACATTTTTAGGTTGCTGTTGACCCTAAGCCTTCTCTGATCCTTCCCAAATTATAGTGTCAGAAAGGAGCTTCACCCCTATCCACCTGAAATGGCACACCATTTTGCAAGGTAACTATTTCCTACCCACTTCCCCATGGGCTATATTGATAAATCCTAGTGTGCTTCCAAATTCAACCAAATCATGGACATATTTTAATTAGAAACTTGTAAAGGAAAGCTTCCTTTTTATTGGCTAGCTTTTTTCTATCTATGGAAAAAATGATGGCAGTGTCTTCTTGTAGCAACTGACTTAGCTCTTCTCTAGTCTGACAAAACACAGGGAGAGTTTCTTTGTCTTTCATATACCATCGTAGCTCTTTATTCTTCCACATTTGAAAAGATTAAGGAGATTTTTTTTAAAAATTGGATTTACCTGCTGGGGTTTTAGAAATCTATCAAAACTTCAAAACATTTGTTTTTCTTCTAGAACAAGTTCCTGGGTGACAACATTTTCATTTAATTCAGATGTTACCTTCTTCCAAAGAATATAGCATTACCTAAAACTTACATTCTTCTGGAAAATGTTAAGGTCATTATTATATTCCTGTCAAGAGCCCGTTTAGCCCTCTGCTCAAAAAGAATACTATTGTTTTATTCTTTAGAAATACTTAAATGAATCCATTCTATTTCTCTACAATTCTCTTAAAATCCAGAGCTCTAAACAGAAGATGAGCCTAGAAATCAATTATCAGTTGGTAATTTATTTTCTGTAAGTCTCAAAACAGTCTATTATATAAAATTATATTAAAATGCACTGCATGAAAAATACAAAGTTAGATTGCTTTTATACTCACAGGGCTTTCATATTTTGGTAAATTGCATAAACACTGAGAATTATGTTCCCTTTTAACAATTGTGATTAACATTATTTTTCATAGGAAACCACTTAAAATTTTTCACATACAAGTCAGAATGAGAATACCTACTTTACAACTAACTATAGGAAAATTACTCAGCTGTCTGTATGTACGCTAAACACAGTCATTCTTGGATAACACTTTTTTGTTACTTTCCCATTCTACTAGCACTATTTTTGAAGCTTCTGACCTCCGGTGCTGGTGAAAATTCTCTTTGATTCATGTGCACTGAAATTTAGATGGAAAGTGCAGCATAGATCTAGCTTGAGAGTAGCAAAGATATTTATATATTTGAAATATTTTGCTGAGCTTGACTAAACATTTTAGTTTTCAAAAACTAATTACTAGAAATTAAATATAAAATATAACAATAGTACCTATAATAGTTACAAAAGATTGGTTACATTTTATATTTCTTCAATAAGATATTTTACATATAGGACATCTTAAGAAAATCCGAAACGTTTTTTCCTTGCTGTCTATATTTTGTTATATTCAGAGAATGACTTTCTTAATCCCCATCTCTGCACACTATATAACTTTGTCCCTTATCTCAAACAAGTCATGAGGTGACATCATTTCTTAGCACAGACAACAATGTATCCTTTTGTTGTGGAGTGGTTCAAAAAGTTAGCCGCACGAAATATGGTTTTGGTTTTTATTATATAACAAATGCCACAACCTATATTGACAGCAGAGTTGCATCTCTGTACTGTAGATAAAAAATGAGAGAATTGGAACTTGCTGTACTAAACTGCTGAGATCACCATCATACATTATTAATTAAAATAAATAAGAAATAAAAGAAAAAATGACTTTTGCTCCTGCTATTTGAAAGGTCTGTAATGCATTATCTAGTCATCAATTCAATTTCTTTTACCACATCATGCCCCAAATTTATACTATGTGGGTGCCAAATTCTCTCTATGACCTTGTCACTTTAAGTTTTCATAAATCCCCCCCCACCCCTGTATCTGCCTCATAGTCACTAGAAACACACTTCCCTGAATCTTATATTCACAATTACAAAGCCTAGGAATAAAAGCCAAGCTGCTGTCATTGATGGGTTATTTCAAAATAACTAAAAATAATGTGAGCAAATCTGTCACTTGGAAAACTTAGGCTGAGTTACACATTTTGTTGGGTGACCTTGGAATAAATAGTTAGGCAATATGTACTAGATTCTAAAACAGACAACTGAAGTGGTCAATTGAGTAAAAAAGGTAGATTTCAGGGGAAAAGAATTACAGAAGATGAAGGGGAAGAGGAAGAAGACAAGGAGAAAGAAAAGAAGAAAGAAACATCAAATACTTTAAAATAAATGTATTAACCATTAGACTAAAACAATCAATCTTTTGAGTTAAAAAATGAGCAAATCTTAATTTCTCATGTAGCCTTTGGTGATGTGAAAATATTTCTGCAAATTACTGTTCTTCCTTCCTTCACAAAGAAGAGCCTAATTTCTCCACTCTCAAAAGTGGACTGAACTTGTGACCCACTTTTAGTAACTAGAATGTGGTGAAAAATCTTGCTGTGTGACTAGGACATAAAAGGGATAGATTTTGCCTTGCTGTAGCTCTCTTGTGTGGCTTCTGAAGGAAGCTGGTTGCCATATTGTGAGGACGACCAACTGGCCAGAGACAGGTTTGTGTGGAAAAGAACTGAGATCTTTCAACAACACCAGCAATGAATGACCTACTAGTCATACAAGTAGCCACCGTGGAAATGCTCTCCTGCCCTAGTCAAGTACTCAGTTGACCACAGGCTTGACTGACATCTGACTGCAATATCACGGGAAATCCCAAGTCAGAACTGCCCATCTAAGCTACTCATGAATTCATGACCAATAGAAATTGTGAAAGATTTTTTTAAAAACTGTATTTTTAAAAGATATTAAAGTTTTGGGGTAATAGCAATAGATACATAGCATAGAGAATTAATACTTAATCACAATATCAATATTTTTATTTTTGACTACTTGCTCTTTGAGTAAGAGATGATAATTTTTTTTTTTAAATTACTGTAGAGATGAGGTCTCGCCGGGTTGCCCTGGCTGGTCTCGAAACTGTGGGCTCAGGCAATTCACTCACCTTGGTCTCCCAAAGTGCTGTGATTACATGCTGAGCCATCAAGCCCAGTCATAAATGTTATTTTATATATCCACTACTACCACCTTGGTTCTTTTTCTATTTCTCCACTTAAATTGAAAAACTAAAATAATGTTTAATGGAAATAAATATAAAAGTTATTATTATTATTATTATTATTGTAGAGACAGGGTCTTGCTATGTTTCCCAGGCTGATCTTGAACTTCTGGGTTCAAGCGACCTCCCATCTCAGTCTTCCAAAGGGCTGGAATTACAGGCATGAACTACTGTGCCCAGTCTTTAAAGGTTGTTGTTGAATATGGCTTTTGAATGTGATGGAGTAATCAGTCTCAAACATTGTGTTTATTTTATATCTGCCACCTTTGGTGGGTGAGGGATAAAATCTTACACATGATATTTTTCCATGAATGCTTTACATTTTTTTTCATTTCAATTGTTATGCCACTTTTTCTTTATAGTGTCCATTCTTCCTTTCATCATTTTTTGCTAGGGTTTGCAGTTGTTAAGTATTAATTGGAAATAAGTAATAATATCAACTAAGAAAAGTCTTGGGAATGTTGAGAGAGAGAAATATCTAGGAAAATGTTGTCCTTCACCTTAGATTCAGGAAAGATAATTAATGTTATAATTCTTTTTGTTTGGCATAGACATTTATTTCACTTCAATCTTTCATTTGCATTTAAATACAAGTGTTTATTTAATATTATTTATTTATAGTTCTAGTTTTAAAAACATAAATAAATATAAATTTCAAATACCCTGTTGTAGAGTAAAGAGAAAGTTATTGTTTAAAAACTTGAGTTATTTGTCTTGTTAGTAGGTTAGGGTATTAGAATTTTGAATCCAAGACCCTAGAATTTATCTGGTATAACCCTCTCAGCTGATATGCAGGAAAAATTAAAGCCCAAAGAAGTCTGACAAATAGTGGGAGAAATAACACTAGAACCCAAGTCTACTTGAGTGTCCTTTCTACTTGATCATGTGAATCCTTGTTTTGGATATATTTTTATCAGCTTGCCAAATTTGCATTTGATTCCAGAATCACTATCTTATTATCCAAATCTTATACCATTGTGTTACTTCTTATCTGACTAGATAGTGGAACACAAGATTTTGTCTATCACAACACTATGGAGCTATAGAACAGAAGCAGCTCACACAGCCCAGTGGCTTCTCTAACTCTGTGCCCTCGAATCCCTCATCCTGAATTGCTAGTGCTTGACTTTAGGTAAATCATTAATTCAAACGAACTGTGCTCTGGTTCAGTAGTACCTGCATATGTACAGGTTGTTTCTCCTCTACTTCTGTCATCTTATATATATAATCAAATTACTGAATAATGGAATATGAAAATATAGAACTGATTATTCTACACAAGTTGGTCATCAGTCAAATCACCCACATTCTCATACTCTTGTGAGCAATGTTTTCACTTTCTTGCTCAAAATTGAAATCTGCCTCTTCTCTGGGGACACTGTTTCTCTGTAGTCATCACAAGTGGCAGAGGTTGGCTCCATCTCACATGACATATCCCTTTCCCAGAGGTACAATAATCTTCCTTCTTGGTTGTTGTCATGGTTTGCAGACAATTATTCTCCCATCCTTTTGAAAACATTCAGTTTTTAATCCCATAATTCCACATAATGAGACTATCCAATCCAGTGTTCCCCTTTGCAGTTGGTATCTCACTCACGACGCTTTATTTCATTCCTTGAAGACATTAGCTCTGTGGTCACTTGCTCCACCACAACTCTCACCATAATTCTTAAGATTTTCATACCATAGCACTTGTCATTTCTGATCATTGCAGTTCCTCTAAAACTCATGCATGGACATCTTATTTCCAGCAACCACTTCCTATCTTTCCAGTTCACTTGATTTAAAATCCCAACAACAATCTCTTTAACTCATGGGCCAATCTTCAGTTGATCTACCACTTTTTATTACCCCTTATCCCTTCTCATATTTCTATTTCCCTCCCTACCCTGCTTACATTCCACCTTTAGTCATTAGAACCATTTCCTGGTTTTCACACTTACCTCCCTTGCCTTCCACACACTTTGCTCCACTCTTGGCAAAGTTAGTATATGTCATGTGTACATCCAATCTTCCTTCCTTTCTACTTCTTCCTAGACAGCAGAACAGAACACAGCTGAAGAAAAACACACCACATCCCTCTGAATATGACCACAAACTTAAATTGAGCTTTGAAAGATGCCTGGAATTCACATTGTAGTTTTCTGACCCACTAGCTCTCCCATTTTTCTTGATGCCAATTTCAAATTGTCTTTTCTCTTTTCAAATCTCCAACACCTACTCTTTTATGCTCATTCTCAGTCTGTGATTAAGCATGCTATTTTTCTGAGAAGATTGAAACAATCAGAAGAGAATTTCAAAAGTCTCAGCAAGCAAATCTTTTAACCTAGCTGTGTTTGTAAACTGTCTTTTGCAATCTGCTCTCTAAGCAATGACCGACCCTTCCACCAATGTGTCTGTACCTGTCTACTCAAGCACATCACTTCAGAAAATTTTCTTCCTCTGCTGTATCATTGTCACTTTTCTCTCTACTGAGACTTTTCTTATAAATCAAAATTTCTGTAATATCTCCCACCTTAAAACCAATATCCTTGGATCTTTCTTCTCTCCCAGTTACTGCATCAGATTTTCTATTACTTTAAAGAAAAAAATTTTCAAAGCAGTTGTCCTCAGCACTCTCTAATTTCCTTGAGCCTTTATTCTTCCTGGAGCACACAATATTCAGGCTTTTCATGCTTACAACTTGGCTGAAATTACTCTTGTCAGTTACCATTGACCTCCGCATTGTTTCTATTCTTAGTCTCATTATTGACCTATCAACAGCGTTTGTCACAGTTGAAGAGTTTCTCATCCTGAAAATGCCATCTTCACTTGGCTTTCAGGATACTCAGGGTCATCGTTTTTCTCCTGAGTCACAGGTTCCTCATCCTCAAACTTTTTTACTGATATCTCCTATCTCTAAAACTGAAGAATTGCAGAATTCAGTCTTTTGACCTCTTCTCTTTTTCTATCTACCCTTCACCTTTAAGTTTCATAAAATCTCAGCTTGAAAGATCATTTATATCTTGACTAATCCTAAATGAACATCTTCAGCCCAGATGAACTTTCCCCTTGAACTTCCAACTTGTATAACTAACTGCTTATTTCACATTTTTACCTGGACATCTCATGGTCTAATGATCATCTCATAGTTAACATATTCACTCATAAATGAACTCCTTATGTTCTCTTTTTCAAAAGGTGATTTTCCATCAGTCTTTCTCATCACTTCAAGGCAATTTTATTCTTCCAGTTGCTCATTTCAAAAGTCTTTGAATCATCCTCTTTCTCTACCCTAATTTAATCTATCAGCAAATCATTTTGACCCAACCTTTGAAATATATCCAGAGTCTGACCATTTTTCACCATGTCTTTTTTTCCCACTCTGGTTCAAGTCCCAATCATCATTCACTAGAATTAATGTTCAAGTCTTCTCTCCAGTCTCTGACATCTGCCACGTCCTATAAAACATAGATCGGATCAACACTATACTCATGATTCTTTAATGGCTTTCCATTTCAAGTGAAGTTATTGGAAAAGATCTGGACTCCTGTCAAAACCTCTGGCCTCATCTGTTACAATTCCCCCTTGCTTACTTTGCTTTGGCCACATGGGTCTCCTTAAAGCCCCTTAAACAAATCAGCCATGCTCCCACATGAAGACCTTTGCACTAGTTGTTTCCTTTACTGACAACTGCTCTTCCGCTGGAGACTCACATGGCATTTTTTAACCTCCACCAGATGTGTGCTTGACTATCACCTTCTCCATAAAGACATTTTGGCAATTCTATTTAAAATTGTACTTTCCCTGTACTCCTTGTGGTCTTCCCCTTCTTTATTTTTCTCGAGAGCACCATCAATTATGCTATATATATTTTATACAGTTAATTTGTATTCTATACTATAGATATATTATAGACCTGAGACACTGTGCCCAACCTGCTTTCTCTTTTAAACTAGGAGCTGAGGACTAGCAATTCCTGACATGGGCATAGCCCTTGACTGATGTCAAACATATTTCAACACATCTCCCTATTTGGCCATCACAGTCCTTGGGAAGAGACAAAGACTTATTTCAATTTTATTAAAATGAAGTTTAGAAGTTGTGTGCCCTGATCCATGTCACATGTCTTCAGATGAGTAGAGCCACTGCCTTTGCCAGTGTCTTAGTTCCAAGCATTTTCCTTTGCAACATTCCAGACATTAATTCAGGTGCCCTGTTAGGGTTGAATATACCCAGAGATGCGGGCCTCATCTGTTTTGCATGAAGGTGCTGTATGACCTTTGGTTTGGAGCCATGTGTTCTAAGACACCAAGGGCTATTTCATGCAGACAGATTCTTTCAGTGAAGCAGGGCTCCATAACAATTCAAGAAGGGCGATTGTTGCTGTATTAGTCATCTAATGTGCATTCCAATTTATCCAAAAACTTAGTGACTTAAAACAGTAATAAACATGTATTATCTTTTAGCTTCTGTGGCTTATAGTTTGGGGAGTAGAATAATAGGGTGACGCTGGCTTGAAGTCTCTCATGAAGTTAAAGTCAGGATGTTGGCAGTCATCTGAAGGCTGTATTGGGGCTAGAGCTTCTGCTGCTAAGGTTTTTTTATTCATGTAGCTGGAGTATTGTTGCTCGTTCTTGGCAAAGACTTCATTTTCTTGTTATGCTATTTCTCCACAAGACTTCTTAAGCATCCTTATGTGATAACAGTTGGACTGCCCCGGAGTAAGTGATCCAAGATAGCAAAGTGGAAGTCTCAATGTCTTTATGAACTAACCTTAGACATCATCTGCCATTAATGCTAAAGTGTCTTATTGAGTGTACAAGACAGCTGTTTTCAGTGTGAAAAGGCATGACACAAGGGTGTGAATACAAGGAAATGAGCATCTTGGGCCATTTTGAAGACTGACCACCATAGCTGCCCACAAAAGAACCAGTTCTCACATTTCTATCAAATACAATATACTTTATACAGGACTGGCTTAAATGCTGAGAAATAGATTAATAGACTTTCCTTATGTTATACAATTAGTTACTTCAACTCAGTTAGAAAGATAGTTCCAACTGATACTACCCTGCCTGCATTCACAATACACCTGAGCATTCAATTGTTCAGGAAACTTTGTCAGATCAATCAGTGTACCAGCAAAATAGTGAGAGGATGGAATCTCTATTCGCATAACAATAAAGCATCTATTACTGGCACTCTAAGAGTAGTAATGGTTGCATAATCTTCATTAACATTAAATATCCAGCAAGCATTACCTCATCACAAGGGTCTTGTTGCCACAGTACTATCAGTTCAACTGTTCTCTAATCAATTTAGATTTATTTTTGAGCGGAAATAGCAGTGAAACTGATGTAATCTGCAGATTTGCAATATCATTTTTAGGTTGGAGATAAAAACGAACATGATCCAATTGAATGGTAATGATTATAATGAGAATTTTATTACTCTTAGGGAGTTAGTATTGTTCTTTATTTGTTAACAGATAGGGACATAATTATCTACATTAGTAAAACTGTGCTTAAGATCAAACAGTTAAAAAAATAATAATCATAATTTTAAAGTATCATATCATGCTTAGGATAATCTCATCCAATATTAACACAATATTCACTCTTTCTATGTGTCCAACAGGTGGTCATCTAGATAAGCAGTTGACTAACTTTTTCTATGAACAGTTAGATAGTTCATATTTTAGGTTTTCAGACCAGAAGCTCTTCTCCAGCTACTCAAATATAAGGTGTGAAAACAATCACAGGTAATACATCAGTTAATGAGCATGGCTGAGTTCCAATACAACTTTATTTACAAAAACAGGCAGCAAGCTGAATTTGATCCATTGAGCATAGTTTTCCAGTCCCTGATCTAGATTATAAATTGTATGCTGACAACCCAGATGTAATACATGAACAAGATATTGTTTCACTCTCATTGATTCCTTGTTGTTTTAGAATGGTTGAGTAAGCACATTCTTGGAAATACATTCATCTAGATCCTGTTGTTTCAAATCCAGTCAGCTTTTACACAGTTGTGTTGACTGTCCACTTCCGAATGCATCTGAATTCATTTTAGATGTGGCTTCACTGCCTTTTGTATTGGGGTTCTCAGTGTCTCTCCAGGTAACCCATGAACTGATTAAACATATTTAAATGGATTAATCACCGCATCCTCTGTGTTCTTTTTGTACCATTTGCATTACTTTAGAACATTTTATTAATTTAATTTTTGTAGTTATTGGCCTCTTTTATCTTATTTGAAACACTTTGAGAACGAATATCAGGCCCATTATTTTTGTATCCCAGCATCTAGCACACTGTGCAGCACAGAATGTATGCATAACAAATTGTTGCTGTTGTTGTTGCTGTTGAATTAAATCGGAAAGTTCTTAATCTTCCCCTCTTAAACTTTCATTCATGGGCCTGTTCTGGCATTGAGAGATGGATTCTTATATCACTTCTATATCAAAGTCACATGGTTTTTAAAAGAATATATCGTGCCACTAACTTCATCTTTTTCTCAGGTTTAATAAGTTCATTTCCTTCAATTATTTCACATGGTAGGGTCCTTCCACTCCTTACTATATTCACCATACATCACTGATGTGTTTCCAGTTGCTGGCATCCATCTTAAGATGTACTGCTCACAGCACTACAATATCGCTCAATTGTTATTTAGTGCTTTCTGCATGCCACTGTACTGGGTAAGACCCTAGTCTTGTACTTAACCAGGGGCAGGTGCAGGTGGCACTTTTAATTTCTTTTTTCTTTTCCCATACAGATGTTTACAGATCATTTTGAATATTCCGAAATGTAAGTAGACATGGATGTTAAGTCTTTTGAACTACCAGGAGTGTTTCTGCACAATTCTCACCTTTAGGCTTCCCTGTTGATCTTCATAGTGCCTGAAGCATAATGATAGAGATTCCTTTTGATTCCTGGGACATTATGTTTCTGGACCACAGATAAAACTTCTGAAAACAGTCAGTGCCCTCTTTCAGAGTCCTTATCTATTTTTGACTTAAATTCAGCCTGGCAAGTGAAGAGTTTGTCAGATGCTAGTGGGACTCTTTTGGAATACTAATGAAGTACGAGACTTCATCTGTAACACACATAACTGACAGAAGATTACCATTCAGAATATGTAAAAAAATTTCTAGAGATCCACAGAAAAGAACTAACCAGCAGATTGATGGGCAAAGATAAGATGACAAAATGCAAAGAAGAAGAAATCTACATGACCAATAAATCTTAGTGATCAAGGAAACCCTATAATACCTATGTGGACATACATAGTCACTTATGTTAAAATGTCATGTTTATTTTATTTATCTTTCTGTGGTTAATCTGATGCCAAAGTTGTGTATCTGTCATTCTTTTCTGTTGTACAGATTACCTAATTGCTTTCTATTTACATTCTTTTTTTCTAAATATTTTCCATCTGTGAAGTTAAGCTCCAACCATCAAATTTTATTCAAATTTTTAAAATTCTCTATATAATATATAGACAATTTATCACTTTTAATTTTTGCATTTCACTTCAAAGCCCCTAATTTTCCCTAACAAAGAGTTTGAAATCATCAACAGTGCCCATGCGACTTCTAATTTCTTGTTACAGAAAGATATGTTTCAGCTCTCTTCTAAAAACATTCCAGCCTTCAACGCTGTAGAAAGTTAATAAATACTTGTTAATTAAATGGAAATGCAGAATCTACATTCTGTCTTCACATGAAATCTTAAAAGCAGGCAGCAATGAGCAGAGATGATAAACTTTCATCTTAGAAATGTTACACTTGATCTCCTGAGTAGCCTTCATCAAAGGTGGTTTACAAGTTACTTCATGTGAGAATTGGCATAAGAATTCTTTATCTTTTCCATCACCCAGGAGTCGTTATTTTCATTTGGGTTTTTCTTCCTCTTCTCAAGACCTAGATTACAGTTTGGGAAATTAATATTAATGAGTCATACAATCAATTCAAAATCATCATTTAAAAATATCTAGTGATATCTTACCCTAGGGTTTTCCCAAATGTTATCATTGAGGCTAGAGTATATGTGCAAATGGTTCATTTGAAATTTGATCCCAAGAACTATTAGTTGAGGGCTGAGAGTAGTGAAACAGGGAAGAAGAAAAAACCCACGGGAGTATTAGACTGTCATGACTATGGCATGAGGGGCTAGAGAGATCCCACAAGTGTAACTGAAAAAAGTGAGTCATGGGCCTCAGAAAACGGCAGAGAGGAGTAGTATTTTTTTACTGGTTCTGATACTCTAATAGTCAAGGATTACCCAAAGTATGTTATTTACTTCACACTTTATGCATCTAGAATAGAATGATTGCATTCTTATCAAGTCCCAAGCAGAGGTGTTTGAGAAGTCCCAGGACAGAAATACTTGATGCAGCTGAGATAAACCCTACCTTCTGGATGCACAGCAAAGGTCACAGTAAGTATTTGGAGCACAAAAGTTGTTCCAACACAAGTGAAACAGACTAGAATAGGATGGGATGAGATAACATGCATAGGTAGGTTAGAAAATACCAGAATCTGTACCACATAATAATGACAAGTGCGATTTCATGAAAATTTTATTTAGCGCATTATCTCCTTATGCGTGTGTTTGTGACTGTGTGTGTGCATGTGTGTGTGTATATATTACTGGATGATGAAGCAAGATACATGTCTTTCTCTGGTCTGTGTCCAGAATGTGAAAGGCACTTGTGTCAAACTCTTCCACCCTTGCTCACATTGACTCTCCTTTGATTTTTATCTCTATAACCCAGACTGACTTTTTTTCTTAGTTTCTCTGTAATAAAATATTGAACCAACATAATCTCAAATAAAAGAACCATACAATGTAGTTCCTCAATATGCTCAGCTTTTCCCTACCATTTATAACTGAATATTCGTAGCTTGAATATTTTAAATCAAGTACAAATAGTATGTAGACTAGAGTGCGTTTCACCCAGAGATGTAGTCAAAAGCTGTATATTTTACTTTGCTTATAGCTAAAAAATAATGGCTATACCTTGGAATACACTTTTGAGAAGATCAAATAAATAAAATATGGGCAATGCATTAAATTAAAAAAGAATTAGGCTCTGGACCCTGGATGCCATTATTTGTAAAATAAATCTCATTTTAAGGAGAAAAACACACAAAATAATATTTAAAGGACTACAAACAAGGTACAATCTTAAAATAAAACAAAACAAAAACTCTTGAATTTTGATGATCAGATGATCTCCTCCAATTTCATCCATCATCCATGGATTTTTTTTAGATGCTGTGATAGTTCTACAGTGGTGAAATTTTAGAGCCTGGAGGAGAAACAATGAGTTGGCTCTTTTGTTTTCTGTAGCATTCATGTTGAAAGAGTACATTAGGGCATGTGCATTAACAGCTCTATATAAATTATTCAAAACTCTCTATATATTTGGGTTGATCAAGAGCAAAGCCTTTTTCTGTAAGGTGTTCTTCGTGACTTTTTTCAGAGGAATGCAGTAGAGATTAAGGAGCCGTGTAGCATTGCATGGAAGCTTTCATTTTATGGTTAACTTATTTGTTATTATTAGCAATGCAATCACTGTCAGGTAGGCTAAGGAAAAATTGGTTGTGATTTTGAAATTTTCAATCTTATACAATAAAAAAAGTATATACATGTTAAGGATCAATCCGTCTTTGCATTTTCTTTGCTTTGAAAATCTTATGATAGTGATATATAGGTTTATAAGCATTTTAAATATAATTGCAAGCACCAGAAATCAAATATTAAATTGGTTTATTTTTCTGCTTTGGATATTAATGTGTCATCAAAGTGATTCTTGCTTACTTAATACTTGGGACTTCCTAGCTTTTAATTGAAATAATATTTTCTTACTTTCCATTTTTCAGTAATTTTTTTACCAGTTTAAATGCTAAGAAACACGGGGAATCACCTCTTTGAAAGGTGTGTTTCTGTTTTGTTTTGTTTTTTAAATTTTAAATATGTGGGGTACAATTCAGGGGTAGATATACAAATGTTCATTATGCAGGTACCCTTGTTGATGAGGTGTGCATCCCCTCCCCTGGCAGTTTCCTTCTACTGCCAGTCCCTTTCTTATAGTATTATAACAATTGTTCAAGGTCCGCTTATGAGTGAGAACGTGATACATGGTTCTTTGTTTTTGTGATAGATCACTCAATAGTATAGACTCTAAATCCATCCAAGTTGCTACAAAGTTCATAATTTTGTCCTTCCTTATGACTATGTGATATTTTGTCGTGTATATGTACCACATTTTAAAAATCCAGTCTCTCTTTTGATGGGCAGCACGGTTGGTTCCATGTTTTTGCTATTGTGAATAATGCTGCAATAAACATACGTGTGCAGGTATCTTTTTCATAGAATGAGTTGAGTTTCTCTGGGTATATTTCCAGTAGGGCGATTGTGATGTAGTATGGGAGGTTAATTTTTAGATCTTTTAGGAATTGTCACACTGTTTTCCACAGAGGCTGTACTAGTTTACACTCCCACCAACAGTGTAGTAAGTGTTCCCTTTTCCCCACATCCTCTCCAGCATCTGTTGTTTTTTTGAGTTATTGATGATGGTCATCCTGACTGGAGTTAGGTGATATCTCATTGTGGTTTTAATTTGCATTTCTTTGATGAATAGTGATGCTGAGCATTTTTTCATGTGGCTGCTTGTATGTCTTCTTTTGAGAATTATCTATTCATATCTTTTGTCCACTTTGTAATGGGTCTGTTTGCTTTTTTTCTTTTCTGCATATTTGAGTTCCTTGTAGGTCCTAGATATTAGGCTTTTGTCAGATACACAGTTGGCAAATACTTTTTCCCAGTCTGTGGGCTGTCTCCTCGCTCTCTCAATGGTTTCTTTGGCTTTGCAGAGCCTTTCAGTTTAAATGAAATGTTTGGCAGCATTACTCAGATTATTCAGAGACAGGCTAATCAGTAGCATTCCTGCTTTGTATGTGTGGCTGCTTGAACTGGCATATTAGTAAGTGAACTCACCAAGGAAAAGGATCAGAAAACTTTTTTTTTTTTTTTGAGTCAGAGTCTCATTCTGTTGCCCAGACTAGAGTGAAGTGGCATGCTCATGGCCACTGCAGCATTGACCTGCTGGGCTCAGGTGATCCCTCTGTCTCAACCTTCTAAGCAACTGGAGTCACAGGCATGTGCCACCATACCCGGCACATTTTTTGATTTATTGTAGAGACAAGGACTTGCCATGTTGCTCAGGCTGGTCTCGAACCCCTGAGCTCGGGCAATTCTTTCGCCTCTGCCTCCCAAAGTGCTGGGATTACAGGCTTGAGCCACTGCGCCCAGCTAGAAGACATTTTGATAATGATAAAAATTCTCTCTGTTGGGAAAAAAAATAATAACTTGAATATGTCAGGTATGCCAAAAATGTATGCACATTTTAAGAGATGTTATCTATGTATTACTGATTACGCTGAAGGTAACCACTCTGAGCACCTCTTGTAATTGCAGAAGTCAAACTTGACTTGTATTCATATTTTGTTATCGGTATATATTGAGTGTTAAAATTTTAATACAGTTTTTTCCTTTCTTAAAATGCGTATACTTTATTATTTGGCACCCTCTATACATAGATGAATACTTAGACTATAAAATGAAAGAGAGAGAGAGAGAGAGTGAGAGAGAGAGAGATTATGGTGATGACTTTAAGGCAATTAAACAAAATCCCAAACTCCCAATTTTTGATGGCTTCCTGGTGCTACAGGCTTACAGGAAGAGTTAACAATAGATAATGATGCCAGTAACCCCCAATCCCTACTTTGTCTTTCATTGTGCTGAAATAGGATGGACCTTCTATGAGCCAAGGAGATTCCTTTTGCTTTTTCAACTTAAGGTTCAAATGACGTCAAGCCAGTATACCTTGTTTTTTTTTTCCTGATCTTAGAGCTGAAGATTTACTATGTTGAAGATGCATAGAAAACTTAGCTTACAGGAAAAAAAAAAAGTTTATGCCTTCAAAAACATATATGCTCTCTGTGATCTCAAACCTTACCTGGACATTTCCAAAGGCAAAGAAGCAAGTTTATGCTTATCTTACTACACTATTTATTTGGGAAAGAACAAAGAGACAAGAAGAGAGAAAATGCAGTCCAAATTCATAAAACTAGTATTTGTTGGCTCTTACTCTGTGCCAGAGTACATGTTAGTGTGAACATATAGTCTCTTATTTTATTCCATAGAATGTAAGAACTATTACTCTCCCCATTTTGTGGATTAAAAACTGGGGGACAATGTAGTTCAGTAGAAGCCCAATATCAAATAATAAGTAGTGGAGAAGGAAATTTGGAGAAGGTACCACAGAAACAAAATGTTTATTTAGCTCACTCTCCCTCTTCTCATCTAAAGCCTTACCTGCTAGCCATGTGGTCCCGTCGTGCATATCAAAGTTCTAGTTAGGGCATTGTAGGGACACTCAGAATTTGGTCTGCAGAGCGCGAGTCTTTAAATGTTATCATTTATTTTTATTTTTGTGGTCTCTATTATTATATTCTTTCCAATTATAAAACTTCCATAGATTTCCAAAAAAAGGGAAAGTCATAGGTTTTTTGGGAATGAAATCTGCTGAATTATATGTATTTACTGAGGTGGTTCTACAAACATTTAGATTCTGTTTAATACCAATGTCAAAACATTCACGTATGCTTTCAGAAGCATGCATAGTCAATCATCTAAAATTATCTATTCAGAGCCCATGCCATTGAGAGTTAGTATCCTATGGGATTGATTTACTTTGGATGCAATATTAAAGGGGAGAGATATTTTTACTAACTTTGTTTTTTAACATTTATTTTACTCTCCTGATGAACTTGCTTTTTCACATATTCTCTAAGGACAGGAGAAATTAATAGTAATGAGCTCATTTGAAAAGAAATGGGCTTGTGATCATTTTGGCTTTGTTCTCTCTGCAGTAATGGCTCCTGCTCATTTTATTTTAAGGAATTTTGCTTAGGCAAGATGCTGAGTACAGCAAGGTGGTTTTCACTGAAATAAACTTATTGAATTTTGGTGAGCCTCTGGGATAAAAAAGGAAAGACAATTGCCTATAAAATGTGGAATTGTTACCTTTTGGCAAAGAAGAACAGTAGGTATATGCAGCGTCTAAGTGATAAACATGTACGTTTCTAACTTCATTTGTACACCTGCCAAGTCTCCCCAGCATCTGGCTTCATTACAGCCATCTGAGCACTAATAGAACAAGTCCAAAATTTCCTGAACAACATGCATCATAACTAAACTTCCAAAAGGTTTTTTTACATCATCTGTTGGAAAGTTTCTGACAGCATGCATAGTAAATTGTAGCATGTAAACTTTGCGGAGATTTTTATTCCTTTTGTTTTGCATAAGCACAATGGTTTCTGAAGTTAGCACATATAATATTGAGAAGGAAGACAGCAACTGAGTTACTTTCATGAAGCAAAATGTCTGTTACTGCTTAGAGATATGGTGTCCAGTAAGACTCTTGACCTTGTAATCTTAAGAAGATGGTAGATCACATTGTATCACATGATCTTATTTTTAATACATACAGTTTTAAATACCTGATTTCCTATTTTCTTGTTGGGAAAACTTGGGGAAATATGGAAGGAAGGAAATATTTCTTATGTTTATAGATGAGAATCTTCAGGGTTCTCAAATCTAAGCTCAAGTTTGACCAACTCAGAAGTTTGGTTACCCAATGTAAGCATTATGAGATAGAACTTGGAAGCAGGCCTACTAGTTTGTGATTGTAATCCTCCATTGCTTTTTGATATTAAATGACATGGAGGTAGGGGATTGTAAGCGATTTAAACAAAATTTGTGGTTTCTTTTTTCTATCAGGAAAAGTAAGTAAACCAGATTTTTTTAATTTTTAAAGTTGCATGCCTATTTGAATTTTGAAGTCATCTTGATGGACTAGATATTGATGAGATTACAAAGAAGACATAGTTAGATTTGAATTCAGCATCTCATATTGCAATGGAGTTTTAGTCAAGTCGATCTCTGAACTGAGTGTCCATGCTTAAACAATAAGGAGTTTTATTTAATACCTATATTATGGGATTATTGTGAAAACCAAATTAAGTGATGTATGGAATACCCAGTGTTTGGCTTATTGTAGGTGCTTGAGAGATATTACTTTAGTCTCTTTTCCTTCAATAATAATGGAATTATTATAGTTAAACAAGGAGATATGGTACCTACAAATTTCATGAACAGGAAAAGAAGTTTTATGTAAAATAGAGTAATTGAATCAGATATTTTGGAGAAGATGGTGATTTACTAAAGCCAATCACTTAATAATAGCAATTAAAAACTTGTTTTTTAAGTTACTATGTGCCAGACACTGTTTTAAGCTCATTACATACATCACCACAGCCAGTCCTCACAAAAAGCCATATAGCATTAGTAATTGCCCACATTTATGAAATGAGCAAACAAGCCTAGAGATATCTGGTGTTGTGCTCTTTTTTGCAGTTAGTGCTTGATATTGCTCTCATTATACACTGAAGATAAAGCAGATAAAGCCTACATACTTAAATAGGCAAACAAGTTCTGACAAAATTTCTTAAAACTCTTGATTATTTTCTAATTTGAACGAAGACCACAGAATTGTTCATATTTAGTTTTTGAGTAAGGCATTTAAATGACTGACAAGATGTTAGATACTGTTTGGTACTGTTAGTTGTTAATAATAATAATACCTTAATCATAATACCTTAAGCCTATCTGTGGTATATATTTTTGAAAAGTTCAGACTTTCACTAAACTCTCATAAGAATCCTGGGGTTTTAATCTGAAACCTACTGCAATCTAACTTTGTAACTCTGGGAAAGTGAAATCTTTTAAATCTCTCCTTTCTCAGTCATGGGCATGAGAGTATGGACTAGATCTTCTGTTAGATGTTTTCTCATTCTAAACATTGTTTCAAGGTCACATAACTAAAACTAACAAAAACATATGAAATGGTTGCTTTTCAATGTAAGAACATCACCACAGTAAAGTAGCGAAAACGTTTTTCACTACTATGAAAAACCTGCTCTGTCACTTTTACTACAAGAGAGATGAATATTTAAAGTTATTCACAAGACATTCTCCTAAAAAATATTCAATTAGACTTGGAATTGTATTCTTTGAAGGGTTGCAGGTTAACTATGTGTATATGTTGACTCAAATTACATGTAAATTTAAATTCCCTTATTCTTTAAATGCCACTGTTGAATAACAGATATCAGTAAAACCTTTTCCAAATCAATTCATATTCTGATTTTTTTGTCATATCAAATGTAGATCTGTGTATGAGTTGCTTGTAAAATTGTGGAATCACTAATAATAAAAAGTGTTATATAATCAATTCTTATTGCATAATAAATGTACTCTTCTACCTTTTTTCAGAAAAAATGCTTAAAGTTGGCATTATAAAAGACTTTTGTTTGAAATTAGAGGGCATGAGGAGTGGTTTTGGATTCTGGTTATATGAGGGAAACATTAGCAAATGAAATAAACGTGATTTGGGGCTTTCTAGCACTTAGAGGAATGGTTCACTTTGAACTCTAAATTATTTATGGCACAGAAGGAGACACTTGGTAAATAACAGGAAAAGGACAGAAATCAAATGCAGATTGTGGTATTTGCTGACTTTAACACTTGGATTACCAAAATTCAAGTCTGCTGATAATTTATTCACTCCAAATTACTTACCAAAGAATACCCATATTTCTGGATGAAAAAAATAAGTTAGGCCATTAGCAAATGTCTAAGAAAACATCACATGGAAAAAGAAAATAATTATTTTGATTTGATATTAAAACAAACTGTATGAAGCCACCAGGAATCTGAAAAAAATTGTTTTAGCACTGATGAATACTTAATAAATGGCCAGCCTTATTTCAGTATAAATGAATGATGACATTGCCTAGAAAATGCAGTATGCCATTGCCAGCATGGGAAATCAACAAATACAGGAAAGTTGGAAAACTAGACATGTATATAAATTGTTACATATGTACAAGTAAATGAATGTATAAGTATTGATATGTATATGTATAGTAAATTTGAGATAGCTACTGACTCTTACACACAAAAAAATCCACTGTGCTAACTACCATGAATTAAAGTGTACCTACTTCAAAACAAATTAGAGCTACAAATTGAACTCTTGAATTGTCTCTTACATTTAATACATTTAAATTTTCTCTGTGATATGCAAATAGCTACTATCCTATACTTTTTAAACTCTTTTTTTTTTTTAGAACTTCTCAAAAGTTTTTCTGTTCTTCACTTGACTTGGTTTCTACTGGTAGATTTCATTTCACACATCATGGGCTTGAATCCCAAGGATTCAGCTGGACTCATTTTTCACAGAAGGAAATGGTCATAGATGATGCTTCCTTTTACTGAATTCAGTAGTGAAATCTTTCATTGGAATCTTCATTTGATGACATCTGGACTATTTGTTATGTAACATGTTTACTTTTAAAAATGGCTGAAGTCGGAATGCTTTTTTTCCTCCCCTTTGAATTTCCTTTAAAGTTTCACAATGCAAACTTTTAAAAAAATTCAATATTCATTATTTATACTGCTGAAATTAATGGAAAACTCCATTTAAATATAAACACCATATCATTCATTTCAGGTTCTGAGTGGCACAGTTCAAGTACAATAATAACCATGAGCACAAGAGCAGCTTTTACTTCTTTCATCATTGCTCACTTACTCTGTTCCTTCTGTTCCTTTCTCTCTTTATTTTCATTTTCTCAGGATTTTGGAATTAGGTCTGGCTGACTGCAAGCCCAGTGAGATTTCTGGTTATAAATATTCTCCACTAATGTGAGTAACATGACCAGTTACTTGATCCTTGAAACAGTAGCATCTGTTTCAGTGGGAAATACGAATCATTTTTGGTAGAATGAAACAATGAATATAGCATTGGCAAGATGATCCTGGAAGAAAATGAGAAACATTGAAGGGAGTTAAGCTTGGCTGAATAGGCATTTTTGACCCAGGTCAGATCACGATGTCCACACTGGTCTAAAAAGTGAGCTTGAGCAGGCAGAATTGATTGGTCAATTGATTTATATCTCCCAGGAGAAGCAGCAGGTAAGTAGACACCTAAATGACACTATGTGGAGGAGATGAAGACAGTGAGAAACCTATAAAAGTATGTACTCAAATTTCTTTAACTTCATGGGGACTTTGATTTCCCAAGTTTCTCTCTCTTCCTTGACCATCACAGGACATTAGAAGGAAACTGTGATCATGATGGTGAGAGTGAGCACAGAAATCTCAACTCATTGCTCCTCCCTGAGATTTAAGGATAAAGAAACAAGAGCAGAACAGGATGTTTTCAAAATGATCCACTCATAGGGAAAGGAAACCAGACTCCTACGGTAAAATATCATTGAAAAAAGTGGAGTCTAAGCTGGTGCTTTCGCTTAAGACAAAGGTCTAAACAATAATGAAGGAAAGGGATATGAGTGCACTTTCTCCCTGAAGCAGGAAGCCCAACCCCACAGTGTAAAAACGGTGTGGCATTGTATTTGAGGTGGATGATGGCCGAGTTTTGTGAGTGAAGGAAGAGAAAAGCAACTTTGAAATCTACATTTGGGGTGTTGGGGCTCCTGCAGGGCTGCCCAACACTTGCACCAGCACAGGAGTCACCACAGGCAGCTTGTGCCCTGCAAGATCATTTTCAAACTTGTCACCTAGTGGACACAACAATGACACAGTAGTACACAATGAAACAATGACTCATCTTGGCCTCACTCTGTGTCATCCCACCTTCTCCTACCATATGCAGGGTCCCAGTGATTCCTTCACAAGAGAAGATATTGATTGGTGTCTGTGCTAATAGAAAATGTGAAAAAGTGAACAATCAACGCTAAAAGTAAATATGTGACTACATTTGAGTTCTGCGTTGAGGGAGAAGGTCAAAGACTAAACTCGTACCCATTTCTTCTCTATCTGCCTCCAGTTACAAAGGTGACCAGAACAAGACCCTGTTAGTCTACTGAAAGCACACTGGTTAGCGGTCCACACACCACAAGCAGGAAAGAAGTAGAGAGTGACCATGCCAGCACAGATGGTCCTGTGAGGGAGAGGAGTGGCATTCGGGTCATTTCCATGCAAAACCAAAGGTCAAAGACAAGCCTTTGACTCTGATTTAAAATTCATATTAAGCTGGTAAAGAAAAGTTAAAGGTGAGTTAATATATTACAAGATGCAAATAAGGTATTTACTCTTTTATGTGTTGAAGTAAGGAATTCTATTTAATTGGTAAAATTGCTTTAAATCAACTTACAATAATACATTTTTAAATACAAAAAAGGAAGAAAAGCATGCTCTTCTCCCAACTAAAATTAAATGTTATATTAGTGTTACTTTTTCAGATCACTGTGGCTAGATAACATTATGGTTACCTCTCTGTACTGTTTCCAAATCAAGGCTTCTAAACCAAAAAGTCTTAAAGGATCAGGGAGCCTAAATTTTTAAAATAACAAATAATATCTCAACAGTTATATAAACATGTGAATGATTATATTTTCTTCTGAGGTTGTTGCTCCTTTTTAGTTATTTCTATGATAACTTCTAATTAACTACAATTATTTGAGATTTTTCCTTTTATCTAGGCATATATTAACATTCTGGAAAAATGTTGCCAGCTACTGTCAACTCCATTCCTCAATTATCTCCATTATCATCAGTCATTGTTTATTCAGGGAAGCAAAGTAATTTTAATATTTGCCTAATAAAACATAATTATGCAAATTGCCTCTAAAATTGATCACACTGTTCTCTAAAACCAAATATTTTGGAAATAACGGTTCTATCATTCAGATTTTACTGTCATCTTTTTGTTTTAAAAGTCTCAGGGTTTTGTTTTGTTTTTTGCCAATTTGAAATATTTCTGGAGACAGGAGTAGTTCTGAAGTTTGGGTGTTCTATTCCTAACTTTAACATTAGATAACTGTAAGAATGTGGTCAGAGAACTTAAGCTTATACAGGCATAATTTTTTTAAGTGTTTAGTAAGGAGTTCTTCCAGCTCTAACTATTCTAAAATGTACAAATTAAAATTATGATAAAAATTGAACATATGAAAGAAAATAAATAATACTTTTGTTCAGATAGATACCAGAGAGTGAGAATGATATTCTGATATTTGAAATAGATACCCCCAAGATGCAGAAAGGAATTGATAATTTAAAAATTGGAGTGAGGTAATCTACTTAAAACATTTAATGTATTTTTTAAATTCCCAAATTTGAAAAAGTAAAATTCCAAAATAGCTTTGAAGTAAAACTGAAACTCCCAGTGATTTTATAATAACTCCAAAATTAGATGCTACTATGCTTTTCAAAAAACATTTTAGCTAGATGTAACCCCAATGGAGTATATCAAGGTCTAAGAAGGATATTAATTTGATGCTATTGTTTTTTATTTTAAACTC
Organism: Carlito syrichta; assembly: GCF_000164805.1. Classification (NCBI taxonomy): domain Eukaryota; kingdom Metazoa; phylum Chordata; class Mammalia; order Primates; family Tarsiidae; genus Carlito; species Carlito syrichta. The sequence goes on from NW_007260368.1 coordinate 442,948, forward strand.
TATTTTTCTTTCTCTTAAATTGAGAAGAGGTTTTAGTTTAGGAGCATTTATAAATTAGGAGAATAAAATTCTAAATAAGCTCAAAAGAGCTGAGTTTATTGTTGAATTTATAAATTTTCTTGTTTTGAAATAATACCATACATGGCAGCAAAAATAAGTCATTTGAAACCATTTAGAAACCTTCCTTTCTGCATTTATTAAGCAATAAAACAATTTTATCAAAGGGTCACCACTGATCTTTTATTTGCATGAACAAAAGGGAAACTCTCCTTTTTGCATGTTTTCTTATACAATAGAAAGACAAAAGATATAAAGTAACAACCAAATGAGCACTTTTCAGTAGTTCTTTTAAATTCCTTTTATTAATATAAATTTCATTGCCTTATAATTAATATAAGTTATACATGACTGAAATCGCTTCCATTTTTCAATTAAATTTATTTTGCCAAATTCCATGTGAGGTGGCCTGTGTATGTGTGTGAATAAATGAGTGTAAGACAAAACTTGTCTTTCTCTTAAAAAGACTTTAAAAGGTAGAAAACATATACTGAGAACAAGAAAAAAAATTCATCTATGTTATAACAACATTAAAATAAATGCCAGATATTTAGTACTACATCTGTTAAGGTAATCTAAAATATTATAAGCCAAAACTCAACTAATTCTTCATGGATGTGCAGATAGAGCTCACAGCATGGAGTTGCTAGAGCCCATAGAAAAGTTGCAAAATGTATAAACATGTTCAAAACATGATTTAGCCCATCTGCAGCTCTTTATAACTGCTAAGTGTTTTAAGTTCCTATTTTATCCATTATTTCTTGCACTAATTCCATTATAAATCACAAATTTGTTTAATGACTTGAGTACAGCGAAACAAACCTTGAATGCATTAACAAATTATCTAGTAAACAGATAGTAAAAGACATGATTTTCTAGAACTGCAAGAACAGAAGAAGCTAAAGAAAATTTGAGGGCAGAAGCTTTGGAATTCCTTGGAGAGCGCTGAGTTGTGCTGGAAGGATCTTCTAGGTCAGCTATTATCCAACAAGTTTCTGTCATCAGTGTGTGGTCCAACCTCTCTGCCACACACCTAACATGACTCTGGACTGTGTTTTGGGGTGTGTGTGTGTGTGTGTGTGTGCGTGTGTATGTGTTTCCTGAGTTGGGGGTCTTACTGTGTCACCCAGGCTGGAGTGCAGTGGCACGATTGTGGCTCACTGCAGTGATTCTTTTGCTTCAGTTTCCCAAGTAGCTGGGACTACAAATGTGTGCCACCAAACTGGGCCAATTTTTTTATTTTTGTAGAGACAAGTTCTCACTCTGTTGCCCAGGCTGGTCACGAACTCCTGGGCTTAAGCGGTCCTCCTGCCTTGGCCTCCCAGAGTGCTGGGATTACAGGTATGCAATGACACCTGGCCTGGACAGTAGTTTCAATAAGATATTGTTGATGTGTATTTCTGTTACTCTTGTCCTTTTCCTTACTCATTCAAAATAGATTATACTAATGCCAGGAGTAAATTCACATTATTGCATGACAACTTTGGAGCAAATTCACAATTATATCAAAAATTAATAATTCACTTTATTCAGTATATGGTCATGTTTAAGTATGTATTGGTAGCATATTAGTAATTATTTTTTATCAAATGACTTGTGATATCTTACAATTAACTATGTCATATCACTCATTCAATCATTCTATTAATATTTACTGCAAGCCTACTGTAAGCCAGGTTTTATGCTAGTTGAACAAAATAAAATGCAAATACGAGGTAATTTCCATTATATTTATGAAGATTTCATTCCTTTGAGAGAGATATAATTAAAAAAATACACAAGTGAATTGCAAAAGTGCAAGATGCCATGATGTTGAGCAATACAATCCTGTGGGAATGTAGAGTAGGATTTTGCAGATTGTCTGCTGTCACTCCATAGTCATTGTCTTTGGCAACTCCAGGCCTGGAAGGCTGAAAAACTGCGTGCTTAGACAACTCTTTCATCTAGCTTTCTTACTAATAGGAGTCAATTTCAGGAGGCTCAAACAAAAAAAAATAAGGCATAAGACAATTTTTTCCTGCTTCCAGCTTGTGACTGTGAGTGCAGTAATAGCAGCAGAAAAGATGCCTGCATAAGACTGCAGGTTCCAGCAGCATTGGTAGAGACTTAAGTAAGCATAATACAAATGTGGGCTCTTGAATTTCTACGTAATGTTGACATAGTGATTCCGATGGCTGCCACTGCAACAGTGGTACCTCCAAAAGTTTTACAACAGCAAGCCCAGAAATAGCTTTTATTTGAAAGGGATGCTTTAGCTATCAGAAAGTACAGGCTGTTTCTTCTCCTAGAGGATTCTTTTTCTTTCTTTTGTTATCAAAGTAAACAGGCTGGGCAAAGTAGCCCTGAATGGAGATGTATTTTAGGGATGAAATGAAAGCCCATAGATCTGAATGAAAGCCCATGGGAAACTTTGATTTAGATTACTTGAAATGAAGTTCTCATTCTTTGGGAAAGGAAAGAATTTTATTTGTACAACTATATAATAGTGATAATGATAGCCAAAAAAATCATAATTCTGTATGTAACAGTCTCTATTTTGAACAATTTCTCTTTAGCAAATATTAGTATACATATTTAACATACACTTGCCAGGCTTGGTGGCTCAGCCTGTAATCCCGCACCTTGGGAAGTTGAGATGAGTCGATTGCCTGAGCCCGAGGGTTTGAGACCCACCTGGACAACTTGGTGAGACCTCATCTCTACAATAAATCAAAAAATTAGCCAGGTGTGGTAGCGCGCACCTGTAGTTCCAGCTACATGGAAGGCTGAGGCAGAAGGATTGTTGGATCCCAGGAGGTCTAGGTTGCGGTGGCCAGGAGACTGCACTCTAGTCTGAGACAGAGTGAGACTCCAACTCAAAAAATAAAAGAATAAAAATAACATATACTTGTTAACTCTAATAGCAACTTTGGTGGAAAAGCCTTATTTTTTTCATTTTATAAATGAAGAGGTTGAACTTTAGTGTTCTTAAGTAACTCTCCTGAAGTCAGTTGCTAATACAGTATAAGACAGTTCCATTCCCTCTAATTTCAACCTGCTGTTTTCTGCTTTCTAATAACCTTCTAGTAAAAGAGAAACATATATATCACTAGTTATTGATATCTTGACAGAAATGCTTTCTTCTTTTACCTCTCCCTTTAATATAGTATTTTAAAGATATTTAATCCCTAATTACATGTGTATACATGGTGAAATATGGGGTAAGTTTTTTTTAAAAAAAGGGGCATTGGTTTTGTACAACTAAAAGATAATACATATTAGGTTACTGTGATGGCTACAATGACATATTAGTCAATTTCTCTTTTAATTTCCTTTTATTGACACACAGAAAATCGAAATTTTTCACACTCCTATGCAGCTAGGTTGGGGCTATGTGAATGGGTTTTGGTGTGACTGGTTCTACTAATGGTATGTGAGCATACTATGGTATCTATGATGTTAGTCATTCTCAAGCCAGTTTATATGGATTCTGTGTGTTTTTTCTCATACTCCTCCCTTTCTGTAGTAACCTCAGGCCATTTGATTAATCTGACAGCATCATATCATACAGTTTAGGAGAGATTATTATATGAATAAGAAATAGACATTTCTTTTTTCTTTGTTTACCTACTAAGTTGTTGGAGGTGTTGCTGTTGTATTGGTTCTTAAAATTTTTTTAAATATGATCTCATGTTAATTACCTTGGCCAGCAGAAAATAAGTCTTCTGTAGTGGATTTAAAGTATTCCTTGCCTTCTTTGGAAAGACTCATTCTAGCTACAACTGCTAGTAGTCTAGTCTTGGTAGGATCATTGTATAGTTAAAACTATAAAACTGTATATCTGTCAAAGACCTAATATCTAGGATCTACAAGGAACTCAAACGCACCAAAAAGAAAAACCAAACAGCTCCATTAAAAAGTGGGCAAAAGACATGAATAGACACTTCTCAAAAAAGATGAAGTCCTAGCTAGGGCAGTTAGACAAGAGAAGGAAATCAAGGGTATCCAAATAGGAAAAGAGGAAGTCAAGTTATCCCTCTTTGCTGACAATATGATCCTATACCTCGAAAATCCAAGAGAATCTGTCAAAAACCTGCTTGTACTGATAAAGGACTTTGGCAAAGTCTCAGGAAACAAAATAAATGTACAAAAGAGAGTTGCATTCTCATACACCAACAACAAGCAGGCAAAGAACCAAATAAAAAGCACAATACCATTCACAATAACCACAAAAACATGAAATACTTTGGCATCTTCATAACCAGAGAACTGAAAGACCTTTACAATGAGAACTACAAAATGCTGCTCAAAGAAATCCAAGAAGACACAAACAAATGGAAAAATATTCCATGATCATGGAAAGGAAGAGTCAACTTTGTTAAGATGTCCATCCTACTCAAAGGAGATCTACAGATTCAATGAAATACCCATTAAATTACCAACATCATTTTTCTCAGATCTGGAAATGACAATACAGAAATTCATATGGAAATATAAAAGGCCATGAACAGCCAAAAATTCTTAGCAAAAGAAAAAAAGAAGGAGGTATCACAATTCCAGACTTCAAACTTTACTATAAGGCTACTGTAACAGCCTAGTATTAGTACAAGAACAAGCATATAGACCAATGGAACAGGATAGAGATTCTGAAAGCAAAGTCTCAATTTCTCAACGAACTCATCTTTAACAAAGCCTCTAACAACAACCTCTAGGGAGAGGAGAACCTATTCAGTAACTGGTGCTGGGAAAACTGACTGATCACATGCAAAAGATTGAAACAGGACCCCTACCTATCACCATACATAAAAATTAACTCTAAATGGATCAAAGACCTAAACATAAAACTTCAAACTATAAGAACCTTAGAAAATGCAGGAGAAACCCTTATGGAAATTGAAACTGGCAACCGATTGCTTAACAGAACCCTAAGTGCCCATACCATAAGAAATAAGAAAGACAAGTGGGACCTCATCAAACTAACGAGTTTCTGCAAAGCAATAGAAACCATCAAAAGAGCAGGGAGACAGCCCACAGAATGGGAAAAACATATTTGCCAACTGTATATCTGACAAGGGCCTAACATCTAGGATCTACAAGGAACTCAAGCACGCCAAAAGGAATAAAACAAACAGTCCCACTAAACAGTGAGCAAAAGGCACGAATAGACACTTCTCAAAAGACATGCAGGCAACCAACAGACACATGAAAGAGTGCTGAGCCTCACTCATCATCAGAGAAATGCCAATCAAAACCACATTAAGATATCACCTAACCTCACTAAGAATAGCCATCATTAATAAAACAAGCAACAACAGATACTGGTGAGAAAGTGAAGAAAAAGAAACACTTCTACTACACTGCTGGTGGTAATGCAAACTAGTACATTAGAAGACAGTGGTAATTTCTGAAAAAACTAGAAATTGACCTTCCATATGATCCAGCAATCTCCCTAATCCCCCTACTGGAAATATACCCAGAGGAACGCAAGTCATTCTACAAAAAAATTCCTATACACGCATGTTTGTTGCTGCTCAGTTCACAAGAATGAAAACAGGGAATCAACCATGCTGCCCGTTGAACCCGAACTGGATAAAAAATATGGTGCATATACATGATGGGATATTATGCAGCCATAAAAAAGGACAAACATATGGACTTTGCAGCAACTTGGGTGGATTTAGTGTCAATCATACTCAGTGATCTATCAAAGAAACAAAGAACAGAGTACCATATGTTCTCACTTATAAGCAGACAATGCACAATTATCATAATACTATAAGAAGCGTTTAGTAGTAGTAAGAAACTGCTAGGGAAGGGGGTGGTGAGATTGACCAATTGAGGGAAACTGCCAGGGGAGGGAGGGACACATCTCATCAACAAGGTGTCTGCATAACGAACATTTGTTTACTTAACCCTGAATCGCACCCCACATCTTTAAAATAAAAAATAAAATATAAAACCAAAAACATAACAAAAAACTGGATCCTGGAAACTAGTATGTCTGCAAAATTTCCTCCCTTCTCTGCTTCAATTCAAAAGAATTCCTTCTATTTCAATTCTCTGAGAGATCTGGTTAGAGTTAGAAGTATATTCATTTCTGCTATGCCTTTCCTAGTTTTTCATTCTACTATTTTTGTCTTTCATTATATCTAAAATCACACTTTGGTGAATGTAGTGTCAGTCTCTGGAAGGACATTCTTTATCTCATAAGCTTATCAATGTTTGTTTCCATCTCCCATTTAATTTAGAGGAAGAAACAAAGGGGAAACAACTGTTCAAAGACTACTCAGATTTAGAGGACAAGAAGAAGATACTAGACTATTAACAGCTGAGTTGAGCCAGAAACGAGTGACTCTAACCAGGAGTTGACATTGGAAATAAGGAGACGTCTTTTGAAGGAGAAGAGTGGTGTGGTTATATGTGTAGCTAATATGGTAGATGCTGGGAATGCAAAAATAAAAAGAATCAGTTGTTGCCTCTTAGAAATTCCCAATCTAGTGAAGAATTAGATCCCTACATAAATTAATGCAATATTGCAATGAGGCAGAGAGTTCGTATGGTGAGCCTAACAGATTCTACATTGGGAAAAATCATCAGAAAGGGCTTCAGTAAGGTAATTAAACGACCAATAAAAGAAAGGTAGAAATTTGCAAGGTGTTCAAGATGGTAACTAGCAAAGAGAGAAGTATCTTGTAAGATGAAGTTTCTTGGGAACTGCATTAGAGAATGATTTGAGTAAACAATGTTGGGGGGGAAGTAGCAGGAGACAAAACTGCATAGGAAGACATAGAGTCAGTCATTAAGGCCTTTATTGTTGGGTTGATACAGTTAAATTTTATAGTAGGTTATGAGGAACCAGTGAAAGGTGTTGAACAGGTAAATGGTATGATATTATTGATGTTTTAGAAAAAATTTTGCATCATGTGGAAAGATCACTTGAGAGCAGAAAATACTGGAAGCAGGTGCATTGGTGAGGTAATTTTTGATCAAGTTTAAATGAAATAACAAAATATTAGACAATATCAGTAGGGATAGAAGTAGAAGATGAATGAAAAATGTGAAATAACTTGAATAGAAAAAGTTTTGTGAAAGAGTGGGTCATGCTTCCAGTAAGTGAAAAAACAAATACAGACAGGAGAGCAATTGTTATGTGAGAATGGGATACATCAAGTTTCAAGCATGTTGATTCTGAGATGCCTCTGGAACGTCCAAGTAGAGATGCAAGTCCATTACTGTTCTGTAACTCAGAAATGAGATCCTTGCTGTCGGTAAAGATTTGAGCGTGGGTCAGTGTTTTCCCAAAGCACATTCCAAAGTTCTGATTGCAAAAACCAGAGAGTTTGGGAAAATAATGTAAGTGACTCATTGCAAACACAAAGTTTCATTCGAATTTGCTTTACTTTATTTGTTCCATCTTAAACGTGTGTATGAGTTTGTGTTAGTTTTTGCACAAGATTAAAATCTTAGTTAAATCTTAGATGCAAGAAGATACTCACTTTCCCCTCCGGCATATTGCTACCTAACCTGGCATACGAGGCACCCATGCAATGAATAGTACAAAAAGTATTGTAGAGGAAGTCAGGTCTATATTTAATTTCCAGCTTTAGCACTGTGATCATAAAGAGATTATCCTCAGTCCAGTAAAAACAATTAGCCACATTATGGGATGTAAATAAATCATGTACCACATTGACTTTTTTATTCCTTTTTTTTTTCAGCATGTAGTAGTAGTGAGAAAAATCCTGAGTCAAAGTCAATAAACATTTAGGAAATTGACCAGAAAAACTGAGTAGAATAAGGAAAGACCAAAGGATGAAGCAAATATTGCAACCCTAATAAACAAATAACATAATGTGAAAGCTATTACTTATGTTATAAAAATACTTGCATTTAAGTTTTCCAAGTATATTGAAACTCATGAAAGTTTTGAATCATAACAGTTAGATTAGATAATGCCATTTTAAATGGTGTACAGAGATGACTCAGTAGTTACAGCAGTTAGAATATAATCCACACTAGGTCAACGAACTTTGGGTATTTTATTCATGGATGTTACTTGAGCTCATATTTAATAAACATGCACTAATTTTGTTTAAAGATTCAACAAGAGAAACATCACATTTTTGGTTCATCAGTGTTTCAGTACACTTAATCTCAGTTGAAACAAATCATGGCAACTAAAATGCTGACTTCTAGGCAGAGAAATCAGAGCTGATAAGGTAGGAGTGAGTCTTACCATTATCAAGTAAGGTCCTAGTTCAACTTTGGACTTCAGGTCTAATACTTTACAGAGAAAAAAGTTCTTAAGTGAGAGGTCATGAGAACTTATATTTCCTGGGCTAAGTGAAATTTTCAGAAGTGTTTTGTTTATTTGTCACAGAATTTTAAAATTAAGAGGCCTCATATAGAAATATGAGTTTACCACTTCTTTTGACAAATCAAAGAAATGGCAATGTCAGTCTTTTTCCTTTGACAACAATTTGCTTGCTCTGAGTACTTACAGTCACCTATAAAGAAGGTGTGCATGCTCCAACTGTGATACAGTTCTCAGCATCACCTGATGCCCACTTATGTAATTTTACTGCCTGGGCTTCACTCCTTATGTTACTCTCTCTAGCCTCTTGAGGCATTTGATTTGTATTTTTTCCTTTCACCTTTTATACTTAGATCTCCTTAAAAGAGCAAATAGTTTAGGCCAGATATTTATACCGTATTTGTTTGAGTTTCCTCAAAAACAGAGCCTAGGACAAGGATTTAAGAATGGCTTATTTTTTTGGAAGATTAAATCAGGAAGCCATGTGAGAAATGGGAAAAAGTGAGGCAAAGAGGAAAGACAAGTCAATAAAGGGAACGTTAATAAGTGGGTTACTGCTGTGAATTGGGGCTCATTCCTACTGGAGATACTCTAAGAAAGTGGATTTACTACACATTTGACTTGTCAGACTTAAAAGAAGAGAGAGGCTGGAAGATCATCCAATGGGCACCCAGTTCCAATTAGTTGAGGGTTGAGCTAGAGGACATTGCTCACTTCCTGCCTGAGCCTAGGCATGCCTTAGCATGCTTGCTTCCTTGTAGGATAGCATTTTCAAGCAGAGAAGTGGACAGTGAATAGGAAATTTTCCATGGTCACAGGTAAACTCAGGTGGGGTCTGAGGACTATGTCTCTCTTACCATTGCTGGTGTCATGGAATTGCAGATGATCCATTTTTTTAAAAGCTTTGCATGATCAAAAACTATAATTTTTACCTTTCAATTAAAAAATATATATTTTTTGATAGTTTTAAATTCACTTACATTGGAATGTAGAGTGAAAAATGCTCTTAAGGGAACTTATTTTATGAAACTGGAAGTTTAGAACATTCCTTAGACTCTGATAATATACTACCACTATAATAATCTTCCATTATACCAAAGACAAAGTTGTACTGAAAAGACCACTGAAATAATTGATTAATTTCTCCCATGTGTCTGAATGGCAATAGAATCTTTAACAGCTATACAACTCAGTTACAATCGTGAAGGTTTGGGAACAGGAAAAAGACTCAAGAACGTGCTATGCTTCTATCTGGGCTGGCAACCTTCCTTTGACTCAGGAAATTCTGAACTATGAACAAGACAAGGGATCTTGAAAATTCATTATACTCAAAATATTTGCAAAATATTTTAATTTTTTTCTCCAAACATCTAGGACTTGCTACACCACCCGGTTTAGACTTATTAGCATTTGTCAGCACACTCCTCTTCTAAAGCATCAAACTGGGATAGCATTCCAAATGCAAAAGTAGGAATCTGACCCAGCTTGTAAGGGAGATTGCAGTAGTTATTTCTATCTATCAGCTATTGCTTGGGCTGAGAAATGAATATACAGGAAAATGTGGGGCAGACATAACAGAAACAAGTTAATTTAAAAGGAGGGCTCTAACCCTCTCTTAAAATCACCTTTCTTATTTTCTTATACCTACAGATAAAAAGTAAAAAATGCTTTATGTGAACTGAGAGTGGGAAAGGGGGAAGCATTGCAAATTTCCAAATCCTTAAAACCAGAATTAGATATCAACTGAAAAAATAAATTAAGATTGTTGTCTTTGGTGAAGTAGTTCTCATCACAACAAATTTTTTTTCCTGTTAGATTGATATCAATAAAACGTTATGAGACAGACAATAAAATCTACCCACTTTTCACCAATTTATCTGTATTAGGGTCTAAGGTGAGATCATTTGTACTAGGTTCTAGCAATCCCTATACATTAAGTGAGGATTAAAAAATCCAAATGTTTTTAAAGATTCAGTGAGATAATTTTTACTCTATTTTTAGAAGCATCAGTGTATCCTCTGCTGTCTAGAACAGTGACTCTGAATGTGGAAATTTCACCTTCCCACCTCTCTGTATTGTTTTCCAAATGGCGCTATAACAAATTACCACTAATTTAGTGACTTAAATCAGGGGCCCCCAATCTCCAACCCCTAGGCCACAGACCGGAACCAGTTCTCTGTCAGATCAGCATTAGATTCTTTTTTTGGTTTTTTTTTTTGAGTTAAAGTCTCACTCTGTCACCCAGACTGGAGAGCAGTGGTAGCTCCCGGCTACCGCAGCCTCAACCTGCTGGATTCTGGTGATCCTTCCGCCTCAGCCTTCCAAGTAGCTGGAACTACAGGCGCGCGCTATCACGGCCGGCTAGTTTTTTGATTTATTGTAGAGATGAGGTCCCGCCAAGTTGCCCAGATGGGTCTTGAACCTGCGGGCTCAGGCAATCCACTCACCTCAGCCACCCAAGGTGCTGGGATTACAGGCTGAGCCACCGGAGCCCGGCAGCATTAGATTCTTTAAGGAGCGCAAACCCTACTGTGAACTGAGCAAGTGAGGTATCGAGGTCATGCTCTCCTTATGTTGATTTCCCCTTTCCTTGTCAGTGGAAAATTGTCTTCCATAAAACCCGTCCCTGATGCCAAAAAGGTTGGGAACCACTGGTTTAAATAATATAAATTTATTATCTTACAATGCTGCAAGTCAGAAGTCTGAAATGGGTTAAAACCGAAGTGTTGCCACGGTTGTGTTCCTTTTGGAGATCCTAGGGGAAAAATCTTTGTTTTCACCTTCCACATTTCTTGCCTTGCAGTCTCCTTTCCTCCATCTTCAAAGCTAGCCGTGAAGCATCTTCAAATCTTGCTCTGAAACTCAGTTGATCTTCTGTCTTCCTCTTTAAACAATCCTTGGCATTACCTTGGGCCTACTTGGATAAACCAGGATAATCTCTGTATTTTAAGGCCAGATGATTAGCATCCTTAATCCATCTGCAATTTAAATGAACTGTGGCCATGTAACATGACATATTCTCAGGTTCCAAAGATTAAGGACATTTTGTGGGGGCCAGTACTCTGCCAACCACCTCCTCAGCATTCCTCTGAGGATTAGAGATGGTTATCCAGGACTTTCAACCCCATTAGGCGTGCAGATCTTGAACAGGCCCAGTGATAGCCACTATGAGTTAAAGCATGCCATATTGGCTATTAAATTAACGGAAACATTAGACATGTGGGGCTATTGCTTATGGGAAAGTGACAAGAGGTGAGTAGGATATCAGGATGAAGTGTAAGTTTATACAGTAAATTTATTAGAGATATTAAAAATAATTATTTTGTGATACTGGCAGGATTTATGATTTTCCACATATAGATGGTATTTTTTTCTTTTTATAGACTTCCTTCTAAAGTAAGTAATATATTTTATTACAACTTGTAAGTTGTTTTGGTGGCTGTCATTTAATTTTTAAAAATTATTGGCTAGTTTTAGATGGCCGAAGGGGAATAGTAGTGAATAAGACCCAAGACTGGCTTTCAAGAGACTCACCAGTTTAAGGAAAGAATCAAATAGTCATTTAAAATATAGAGTGAAATAAACTTTAACATGGATCTCAGGAGGTCTTAAGGGAGTTCCAAAGGGACTCACTAGAGAGAGTCATCCTAATGCAATACAGGCCAGAAGGTTTCAGACATTTTTGAAAGGAGGTGAGCCCACCTTTGAGGAAGAAGATGCAGCAAAGTTTAACAAAGTGCCTAACTGTAGGAGAACATAAGCAAAATGAAAAAGGCAGGTAGGACAATGTAACTGGAGCTCAGTTTGCACATGGGGACAAGAGAAAGCATGGGAAAGGTTGACAAAGTCCAGCTCATGAAAGCCCTTGCTGACCCAAGGATCTTGGACTTTTATCTTACAAAAAATGATAATCCAATAAGGTGAAAGCCCTTACTGACCTGAAGATCTTGGGCTTTTATCATACAAAAATGATAATCCAATAAAATAGATTACTTATTTCTAGAAACATACAGTTGGATTGTAGAGGAAGATTGAAGTAGAGGTAAAGACTGCGGCTGCTAAGACTTAGCTGCTGCTAAAACTGCTGTGACTAGGACTATTGCTACAACTACTACTGTTTCCATTGCAGTTAAAAAAAAAATAAGACTTGAAAGCTTGCTAACAGAAAACAATTTTGAAAACAATATCTATTTAATCCTTGCAGCAACCCTGAAATAGGTTGCTATGCTTACCCTTGTTTGACAGATGAGAAGATTGAAGTTTATGAGATTAAGTTGCTTCTCCCTGATAGTCTGCAAAGTGGGTAGCTAGGACTAAGATTTATTATGCCTTTGTTCCCAGATCCCTCTTACAGCTCTCAAAACTGACTTACCTTGGAGTTCTCAAGCTGAAGCTTACAGTTCCCTCATTTGCATAGGACCTTTTCCAAAGTTGGGGAATATAAAGAGGAAGCAAGAGCCCAGAGATTCACATGGCAGAGCCACAGCCCGCAGTCCTACTCTGAGGGCCAAACACATCCACCAGGACTCCAGTCAGTACCTGAGTAGCCCTAGATAAGCATCTCCACCAACCTAGACTCAAAGGAGGAAGATCTCAAAGAGATGGTGCTATACTCTGTGCTTAGTGGCCTTTTTGACTCCGTCTCCTGTTCTTCTTGCCCTGTGAGTACCGAAATAAGCTGAACAATGACTAAGGAAGTCAACAGGAGTCTAGAAGCTACCACCTAAGCAAGGGACTTTATAGGAATTACTGTTGTGATGATGCCAACAAAAATTAGAAAGTCAAAATATATTTCTAAATTATCAATTTAAAAGTTTGTTCAACTATCCTAGAGAACAGACTGAGTTATCTTGATATTCTCTTTGTAGGAAAATATTACAAAACTGTTGTCTACAAAGAGGAGATCAAAGGGGATGCAGTAAAAAAACAAAAATACAAGAAAAAATATGGAAATGGGTCAGGCAATTGCTTTTCTTTCGAAATTAATGTTTTGCTCTGTAATTTCATATTCCTTTTCTTAGTGAGATCTCAGTAAATTGTAGGAGAATCAGGACTCGCAAAATCGAGATCTATCCCTGACTACAGATATAATTTAAGCAGGAAATGATGAGGATATGAACAAAGACAATGGGGGCAATGAGTGGAGAATGGACTTGGTAATATTAAGGCTACAGAGTAGATGAGACAAAGAGGAGTGGCAATCTATAAGAATGAGTTCCTGAGAGTTTTCCTAGGCTTCTGACTGGAGATACTATGTAGGCATTGATGACATTCACTGAGAAAGTTATACAGGAGGTAGAACAGGTTGATGTTGGAAGATGAGGTGAGTTTTACTTTGAAGATTTTTAGTTTAATATGACTGTAGGGAGTTCAAGTACAGATGTAGGACTAGGCAGTAAAATTTTAGGCTGAGCTCAGAAAAGATTGGATTAGAGATATAGATTTTTGAAGCTTCTAAGCATGTAGGCATATTTAAAATCCTGGTTATGAGTAATATTTATCTAGAGAATGTAAGGAGATGTATACAGAGAATAAAAGAAAAGGGCTGGAAAAGGCATGGTGGAAAGAGCATTATTTAACTCATAGGCCAATGAACCAGGGCTAAAAATTGAAGGAGCTACATCAAAATAGAAATGAATCTATGAGTCAATGGGTTTTAAATTTTTCTTTAATTCTCCAAAGAAAATATTTATCATCTATCTATCTAGCCATCTATCCATCTATTTCTCAAATGATATACATTTTATAGCATGTAATCTATCAAATTCTTGTACTGATTTACAAGTCAAGTACTTATTATGCTTTAGAAGTTGCTGATGTAATCTTTTGTTTTATGTAGTTGCAGTCAAATAAATACCACTTGCCTCTGACCTATGTTTTGGCATAGGAAACAACACAACTCTTCCAGCAGCTTCACCATTAAATGTATTGTTATTGGGTAACTCTGAGTTTCAATAATACTGTCTGAACATCAGTCATACTGTTCATGGTCTTGAATCTTCTTGTCACAACTGCTGTAAGAGTAACAATTGAATTTATTTTTTCTACTCATTATGAGATGCTAATTTTATATTTAATATCTTATTGCAAATTAAGTCACAATTATAGTTTATTATCATGTTATATTTAATTAGATTGAACCTAATTCTTCAGGCCAGGTGAAAGACAGGGAAGCACGATGATTATGTGAAAAGATCTGTTGTGACGTTTTTAGGTTTCATTCCTGACTTTGTCACAAAAGCTTTAGTTTAATTTTTATTTTAATTAAGAAATTAAATTAAGATACTCTTGAGGTACATAGTGATGTTTTCATACATGCAATGTATAGTGAACAGATCAGGGTAATTAGCATGTCCATCATCGCAAACATTTATCTATTTGTTTGTGTTGGGAACATTTAGTATTCTCCTTCTGGCTATTTGAATCCATATAATATATTATTGTTAACTATATTCATCCGACAGGGCCCCAGAACACCAGAACTTATTTCTTCTATCTAGTTGTAATTGTGTACCCTTTAACAAATCTCCCCCATCCCTCCCTTTCCTCTCTCCTTTCCAGCCTCTCGTATCCTCTGGTCTACTTTTACTTCTATAAGATCAATCAGAAGTTGTAAATAATATCTTTGGGTATCAGTTTTCCAGTGTGTGAAATGGGACTATTGTTAGTAGTTACAGAATTCAAGTAAGTTCATATATGTGTAGACTCATTCCTGGACCAGAGTAAGCAATATATAAGCTTTGGCTTCTCCTTTTAGTTTATGGCTATATACTCTGTGTGCATCACTGTATACCCCATGAATATATACAATTATGATTTGCTAATTAAAATTAAAGAAAATTAAATTGAACGTCTGTTACAAAGTCAGGAATGAAACTCAGAAATGCAAGAGCAGTTTCTCTTCCCATCATCACTATACTACAATAAAATTAACATTGTTAATGTCTGTGATGGGTAAAGTTTTGGTGAATTTCAAGAAACTTGTCTACTTAAGCGAAAGAGTAATCTATTGGGAGAGTGCAACAGGATACAGAAGAGAGGCAATCCCTAATTCCATATAGCTCCACTGGCCTTCTTTATCCAATGAAGCCCTTTTTTGGAGTTCATTGGCCTTGCTCATGACACAGTGGCCTCCCACCTACTTTTCCAACTCTCTCCTGCTTTCTCACAGCCAAGTCTATGAAGTCTGCAGTTACAAGCAGAGTCCTTGAGAGGGCACCTCTCTCTGACTGGAGAGGTGAGGCCTGCTGTCCACCTACTGCTTGGTGTCTGACCAGGGCAAGAAGCCTAGGCACCAGCGTGTGAGAGCCCTGGAGGTGCAATGAGCTATAGTCACTAGCTCTACTCTGACTGAGTTTACTACAGAGCCTACCAGGCCTCGGTGGGTGGCATAGCCAGAACAATGGGAGCTCTCTGGATCCCTATAGCTGGGCAGGTACAGGGTAAAAAGCCCAGGCAAAAACAGTGTCTATGATATGGGGCTTTTAGCATCTGACGAGCATGAATACCAGTCAGTTATTGTAGGCCCTAGGGTTTCCCAAAAAGAGGTGGGTCTACAGAATGCAAGAGGTAATATGTGTATTCAGTGCAGGTTTTGAGTGTTGACAATGAACTTGGACAACGTTGACTTGGGTTTGAGATGTGATGTGTGGGTTGAACAGAGAAGGACAGAGAAGAATATTAATAGGATGTTAATGTAGACTTCTGTAGAGACCTACCTTTGGACAGTAGCCATGGGTTCTTTGAGATGTGTCTCATGATGACATTGTATTACTTTAGTCTTCAAAATACTATGATATTCTCCAACTGGAGTCTTCTCTCTGTGGTCTAATGACACTCACTTGGATGTGCAGTTTATAGAGGTTTATCTGGCACGTCTGCATATGTTCAGATAACTTTGTGAGAGAATTAGGCTAGGGAAAGTGTAATACTATATATATAGCCTGAATATATGAGGGGGATTATCCCAAAACTTGGAATCTATTTATAAAAAATTGTGTATTTATTTTTACATGTTTAAACTTCAGTCATCTTCTAAGTACTTTCCATTTGATGCAATATACCTATCATTACACTTTTTCCACTGCTTAAAACAGTTTTTGACTCATCAATTTTGATGTCATTTTTTGTTTCACCTCTTCCACATTGGCAAAATATTTCCCTCTGAGGACATTTTTCATCTGTGGAAACCAAAAAAAAGGAGACTGGGTGAGTAGGGAGGTACAACACGGAGGTCATGCTGGTTTTGGTCAAAAACTGCAGAATACTCAGCATGGTGTGGGCAGGTGCGCTATTAAATCACCCGTCATGAAATGGGCAAATAAGTTGAAAGCATCTCCAAAAAAAGTCACTGAAGCTGTATACAGCTTCTCACAACAGCTAGCTGGTACACTGATGGCGATAGGTTCCTAGAATACTTACCTAGAGGGAGAAGCCTGTACTACAGGGGGATTCGTACTCCAAAACACAATTCTGTTGTTTTTTGGGATGTCTCCCCTGATACGATAGATAACAAGTTATTCTGAACCTGAAGTTGACACCTATTATCTAACAAGTAAAATAAACAACTGTCTGTCAACTGTTTTTGCAGACAGAATAAGATCTGCACCACAAGCTGGGCTCAGTGGCTCAGCCTGTAATCCCACGCCTTGGGAGGCTGAGGTGAGTGAATTGCCTGAGCCCGCGAGTTCGAGACCCACCTGGGCAACTTGGCGAGACCTCATCTCTACAATAAATCAAAAAAATTAGCTGGGCGTGGTAGCACACACCTGTAGTTCCAGCTACTTGGAAGACTGAGGCGGAAGGATCTCCGGAGCCCAGCAGGTCGAGGCTGCGGTGGCCGGAAGTGATCACTGCACTCCAGTCTGGGCGACAGAGTGAGACTCCAACTCAAAAAAAAAAAAAAAAAAGACGTGCACCATGGATTTTCTTGCCTTTATTAACATCTATGTGCCAGTACTACTCTAAAATTATTTAACATATTGATTAATTTAATTTTTAATACATTTGTCAGTTGAGAAAACTGAGACTCAGAGACCTTAACTAACTTGCCTGGGATCACATACCAAGAAAGCAGCGCTACAATCCGAAGGTTGTACTCAGGTTTGGCCCCAGAGACCTCATGCTTAAACATTGCAATACACTGCCCTCCAACTGCGAGGCTGGAAAGGAGTCCCACAATGTGGTGGTCTTCAACTTTTAACATAATGTTGAAAGACAGTTGTGTGGAGTTGTAAAGTGTTTGATATTTCTATCCCTTTCAAATCTTGAAGTGTCAAGAAAGGTATAAAAATATCATTTCTGAATTCTGGGTACCACTTGAAGGTACAGGATCTTAAAAAAATATGACTAACATAGAAAAAATTTCATAAAGACATACACACCTTCAGATCAAACATGCTTTCTAATTTTTCAGCAATGTGCTATAAAGTCCCTAATAATTTAAGATGTATTATTAATGCAATTTTAATCAGAAATGCTTTTTTTTTCTGAGATCATTTGACTTCAGGGAATGAATGTTTGGTTACAAAAAAAAGTTTGGTTTACTCTTTATTTGAGTAAAATAAAGAGAGCCTTTGGACCTGCTACTGCCACCAGTCATAAGTTGTCAAAAAAATAATATTCTGTTGTGAATTTTTAACGTGTATAATTTTATATGTACTTTTAATATTGTTCCATTTTATTTTCGATTCAGGGGATACACATGGATGTTTGTTACATGGACATGTTGCATAGTGGTGGGGTTTGAGTCACAGATGGTTCAATCCCCAGGTAGTAAATATTGTACCCAATAGATAATTTCTGAATCCCATCCTCATCCCTTTATTGGTGTCCCTAGTGTCTATTATTTCTATCTTTGTGGTCATTTAGCTACTGTGTACAAGTGAGAACATGTGGTGTTTGGTTTTCTGTTTCTGAGTCAGTTCACTTAGGATGATAATCTGCAGCTCCATTCATGTTGCCACAAGGGCATAATTTTGTTCTTTTATATGACTGTATAGTATTTCATGGTGTGTATATATGACATTTTCTTTTTAAAAAAAATTTATTTATTTGTTGTAAAGATGTGGGGTACAATTAGGGGTTAGGTATATAAACACCGATCATGCAATTACCCTTGTTGATGAGGTATGTCCCTCCCTTTCCTAGCAGTTTCCCTCAACTGCCAGTACCACATTTTCTTTATCCAATCATTGGTGGGACCTGAGGTTGGTTCCATGATTTTGCTATTGTCAATAGTGCTGCAATTAACAAATGTGTACCAATATCTTTTTTTTACATTGATTTATTTTCCTTTGAGTAGATCCCCAGGAGCAGAATTGCTGGGTTGGATGATAATTCAATTTTTAGTTTTTTGAGGTATTACTTAATTTTTATACATTTAGCTTCAACCAATCCACTTTGTAATTGGTATTTTCTATTTGGTTTTCATAAGATTTAGAGAGTTTATAAAGTTACTTTCATTTAAAAATTATATCTAATCAAAACTCCCTGAACATATAGAAGAGCTAGATATTGCTTTGAGACTTTTCAAGTCTGAAAATTGTTTGTTTTTAATTTTCGTTCTTCATAATCCTAATTTGAGGGGTTGCCTTTATTCTCTCTCCTGCCTTCTTGCTTCACTGGCATTTTCTTTTTTCTCATTTCTTCTCTTGCTTTTTCTTTTTCTAATAATTTTAAGTAGAAATGTTTTTCCAGATGCTTCATTTATAAATGTCTTAACTTTTTCATGGCGTAAGGAAACAAAGCATTGAGGACCTAAATTTCTTAATTCTACTTCTCTCTACATGGAAAGTTCTAGTTTTTCTAAAAAAGTCACTTGCTGGTCTTCTTTCTCTAAAGAGTTGAATTTCTTCATCAAATCATCTCTTCTGCATTTGTGTATGCATCGCATTTTACTTACCTTGGCTTTCTTATCCAATCACATAATATGGCCTTTTATTTACTTAATTCTTCTTAAAGATGCAAAGACATTTTGAGAAGGGATTGTGTCCTTTTTTTAAACAAAAAAATCATTCAATTGCTGAAGCCTCTTTGCAAAATACCTTGTACCTAATCAATGCCCAAGAGGCATTTGTTGAAGTCTATGCACAAAATAAAATAAGAAATTGGTTTCATTCAGAAAATTCGACTCCAGTGCCCACAGCTCCATCGTCCAGTTTGTTGGCTTACTTGAAATCTGTGATTAATGGGTTGGATTTTGGCCCCAGAGCTCTCATACTTCAACATCTCAGTGATTTGCCATTCAACTGGGAGGCTGGAAAGTCACCAATGGGGTGGTCTTCAACTTTTTCCCATAATGTTGGAAGAACAGTTTGTGGAGCTGTAAAGTGCTTAATTTTTCTATCCCTTACAAATTGTTGGATGGGAATTTATGGGGATAATGTTGTTGGGATTGTTAGAATAATTGTTGGAATGAAATCTACAGCTGCAACTTGGGGTCCAAAGCACCACAAAGGAGAATTATTTTCTTCTTGATGAAACAGAATTCAGTCCCAAAAGACTCCCTGACATAAGGTTGGATGTCTGGCCTCATACCCCTATTGATATATTTGCTGGGGTGGACAGACTGTAGAATTGCTGAAAGAGTTCATTTAGAGAGAAAATCTGCCAAAATGGCAGTAAGGAATGACACTTAGCTGAGTGGTTTATGTTTTTATTTCAAAAAGCAGAATATTGTATATAGCACTTTCTGAGAAAATAGTTAAGATGCTGTAATTAAATGAAGTTCATGTTTTAAAACACAATAAAGATGTGCAGAATCTCTCAAATGTGAGTTTCCTCAGATTTTATTTAAACTCAGTGCAATTGAATTGTGAGTTTTAAGGAGTAATTTCTGCCTTTCACAAAATAAAAACTCTTTTACAGGGTTTTATTTATTTATTTTCTTAAAGTTTGCAACCTCAATGTATGTTACCAGGGTTTAATCTTTTAATGTAGAATACAAATTCTGTGTGGAGTAATTGTGTGTAATATGTACCATGAAAAGTTAATTTTCCTTTCTATAACCAATGAACAACAGACTAACATTGACACAAAAGGTATGGAACCATCTAAAATCATGTTTCATTCAAGGAGGATACAGTCTGAAATTCAAAACAGATTCTTTCTCTAACAATTGCAGTAAAAAATGGAAACAGAACAAAATGTGGGAACATGTACGTGATCCATTCTTCCTCACGGATTTAAATTTCTGCCTGTGGAAGACTGTCTACACTGAACATTTGAGCCTTTTGCTTTATGCTGGCTATGAAGACGTAAGCCTATTCAAAAATGAAAAAAAAACTTTAAAATGTTGCTTTACCACCTCCTACAAAATATCTCTTTCCACCACAATAAATTGACCAGTATTTCATATCAAATACACATGGTATACACATGGAAATGGAAAAAAAAAAACATTTACTTCCTTTAAAATTTCTGATTGTACATAGACACCTCCATATCTATTTCTTAGAAGTGTGGATACCTAGGATTATTCTGGAATCTCTCTCTGTTTACCAATTCAGTGTATGACAATGTTCAGCAGTGCATATCTCTTCTCTCTCTTTCCTCTGCCAAAGTCAGTGTTATTTTTCATTTAAAAGCTCCATCCACTTAAAAATTTATACCACGTTGTCTATTATATTTAAGAGGTTGTCTCAATGACTCAAACACTCACCTACATACATAAAAGAAGTTTCCATCTTGTAAAGCTAACATTCACTATTCAATATTTTAATGCACCATAGAACTTTGTTTAGATTTTCCTTAAAATATATGCTCTTCACATGGAACTGTCATTAAAAAATGGGGAGAATAACTTCTCTAATTTCAAATCCATCAAAGTAGGTTTTGAAAAACTATTTCCTAAGCCCCAGGAGTAGTGCACTTGAAGGGCAAGCATGTCAGTAGCTTTAGAAAAAGAGTTGGGAAAAGTCCAATTTGATTCATATTTGAACCTTTATTATTGGTAACAATGAATTCAACCCACTAAAAATGTAACTACTATTAACACTAATTTTAGCGAAGAAGCTACATTAAAGAGGAGTAGTAACCCATTATTTCAATTATTGAAACCTTATAGGCAGGTTGTTTAATGTGTCTTATCCTACTGTCTATCCAACAGCTTTCCCTTGCACAGATTGTTAGGAATTATTCACAAACTGTTGCCGCCTTCAAATGACATACTATAGAAGGTAGCCAAGATGTAATTGTATGTTGTAGTGAACATAAAATAATTTGTGGCTTCAAAATATGTTTTTGACACAAAGCCTGCCTGCCATTGTAGAAAATTTTGTCAATTCATGTGAAAATATTTATTACCTGTAACCATAGATACACAAAATTAGTGTGTGTGTTATGTAACATTACATCAGAAATGCATTTGCTACTGTTTTGAGATTTCTTTTTGGTCTAGATTACCCTTCTGCCAAACAACTTTTTTTTTTATATATACTAGGGCAAATGACTGCTGTACTAAATTTGCAATTGTAATCATAATTTTTCCTGGGAATGCTAAATTATGTCTTAATTTTATTCAAAAGCTTTTATTTTAAAAGCAATTAAACTTATTGTTGATTGATATTTACTATCCAATGTTCCTGGAATACTAAAAGAATACACTTTATACATAATCTTCCATTATAGCACATTTCTTGCAAGTAGCTATTTGATATAACAGCATTCAGTTGAGTTTTCAAACCAAAGGACTAAAATTATAGCAATTTCACTTGAAATGCATAAATCCATGCACAGAACTGTGTTCAGCAGAATCACTAAATGCTATTTGTTATTCAGAGATGAATGAATCAATAACAAAATAGAACTGATAAATCATTAGCACTTTAATGCAGAGTGGAGAGAAACTAATAAATCATGCATGTCAAGCATTTGTTTTCCTTATGGCATGTTTGAAAACATAAAACATGCAATGATGGGCTGCAGGTAGGTATGAATGAACAATGCCAAAACTGCTCAGAAGCATTTCACTTTCTATGTTAGGCTTAGTGAAACACTAAGAAAAAAAGGAACCATTTCATGATTCCTTTAAACAATCAGAGAATCCAATAATGAACACCTTCCACAGCAATCTAGCCCATTATATCCAAATCGACATTTGAAATGTCATAGAGATGGGAATGGAATAGGTGAGGAGGAGAAGGCTAGTTGCATGCATGATTTGCTTCAATGAGCTCAATATTATTACAGGTATCACAGGTATCAATTTATACTAGAAAAGAACTGATACAATCATGTACTTCCTTCATATGAATGTAACTGATCCATTAAAAATTACAGAATACCTATATTTACAGATGACCAAAAAAAAAAAAAAAAGGCAAGAAATCAGCTATTGATCTTTGATTGTGTTGTATGGTCTACTGTCTGTGAAAGGTGAGAACTGTAACTATAATGAATGGGTAACTCACTCTCTTACAGCAGTTTTAGTTATCACAAAATTAATCATAAGAACCATAAATTTACTTCACGATGCTTCGTTAATTGTACATTGACCCATTCATCTCAGGCATCTTTTTCTGAATCTTTGGTGGGAAACACATTAATTAGGCACATAGTTTTAAAACATCAATTTGGTTACTGGTGTGATTATGAATTCTCCCCTAGATTCTCATGCAGAAAGGAATAAGGCTTGTCATATGACTACACTTTACTGCCAAGTAACATGTTTTCACTTTTTTTCTGGAATTAAAAATAAAACTAAGCAAAATAAAAACCACTTTCTCTATTTCAGCACAAGAACACTTTATACCTGATATTTTAATTTCCACTGAGAAGAGTTAAGACGTTGAAGAAAAACTATTTATATATAGCAAGGTATCATAGACAACTATTTAATAAAATCTTTGAATTAAAAGTTTCTCCTCAAGTCATAGGTCATTGAGACACTGACACTAAAAGGGAAAAGTATAGCAATCTGCAATTATGACCATGTAGCATTACTGATTAATGCTTAGTAATGACTGGAGTCACACTGAGAATCACATTTCCCATGGTATTTCCCTTTTCATGTTGCACAGATTTTTCTCACAGGTTAGTAATGGAAATTGGGGAAGAAATGGGTGGGAGACATAAAAATCTATGGGAATGCATGCAACAAAAATATGCAATATCACTTCATGTAAACTTCTGCTTTCTTCATGCAAAGATACCTATAAAAACAGAGACAATAAATTTTCTAATAGCTGAATTTTACAGTAACTCAGTTACAAAAACTGTTAAAACAATTCCATGATTTTGCATGAGCAGAAGACTTGAAATGATTCGAAGATTTCCAGCATAAGTGTTCCATGGCCCAATTATGCTAATTAGATTTCTAAGAATGAAACAATGCAGGACTATTCCTTGCTTCGGTTTCTTGTCCTTTTGACGAGAGAGCAGAATAACCCGGTTTTTGGAGGAGGACCCATCAGCATTGGGGCTTGATTCTTGTGTGTAATTTTTATCTAGGAAAAAAAAAGAGAGAGTAAAGTCATCTCCAGATAAAATACCAATTTCTGAGAATCTCTGTTAACATTAATAATTTCATGAGTTACTGAAATACCACAAGTACAAAACGTAGCTTTGGAGTTTCTAGTATTTCAGAAATATTTTTAAGGAAGATAAGATATGCATTTAAATTATATTCCAATGCTCAAGATACTAACAAAAAATACAAACTAGCTTAAATGACATTTGAAATATCACATTACCTCTACCTCATGTGTAGTAACACCACCCAACCCCTTACTTAGGCTACATGACTATTCAGTATTATTTACTGACCATTAATTATATATTATTTATTGAAGATAGGAAAGGAGACACCATTACAGGATTCAGGGCCCAAGTTACAGCCTAACATCAAGATGTACTTGGTATCAAGGCAAGCCTTATTTATCTTACTAATCAGATTGTTTCTCTCTTTCAACATGAACTGTAAGGCTTAATTTCAAAACAATCATTAGGGATGAAAGTCAAAAGTTAACATGCGTAAAAGGTCAGAAATGATGAACTAGCTTTCTAATTTGTTAATTAATTGGTAATAGAATAGAATCAAATATTGAAAAGCCTGCTTAAAACACTTTGAGAGACTGCTCGAAAGCGACTCGTTTTGATTTCTTTGATATAAAACTACGAATCACCTTAAATGAGACAACCTTAAAGTAGATTATGTCTGCAATTTTCTTTAATTCAACTCTAAATTAGAGAAGACATTTTATGAATATATGCTATGCTCAAAGCTAATTGAAAGCAATTATCAAAGTGGCATTTTGTCTGTGACTTTAAGATACATTGTAAGATAATAAATGATTCTCATTATGTAATAAAAAGGTCACATCATGCCTTTGGGCTAGTGACGCTAAGAGTTTTTCAAAAGCTATTGGAGACATTTTCTTTAGCGAACTGCGACTAATACGAGAACCATCGCTTATTAAATATCAGTTGTCACCTGCACAGCATTCGCATCAGAAATGAGTATTTCTTTCAAAAAGAAACACCACCTCATTAAAGCTGCAAAAAATATATCTCTTAAAGTGCACACCTGACATTTTCAAGTTAAAATGAATATCCTTCACTTGTCATTCACTAATAGCAATGAGACAAAAAATATATATATATATGTCACGTGGACAGGATCATTAAAATCGGCAGTGGGGTTTTGGGAAATGGAAATTTACCTCACAGTCTAGAAAGGCAGAAGTATGTGAAAAACCTTGAAAGAATGAACAACTTTTTAAAAGTCTGCTGGAATCAGGTTATTCTGGAAGGATTCGGTGTTCTTCCCTTTACTGGAAAAATAAATTGCACCTGTAAAAGGCCACTAAACTAAGCCAGTACCAAACTCTATGGACATTTGACTTTGTTTTATTTTTTGTTATCATATGAACTGGGGAATTGATCACCAGATAGTTAAGAATGCACCTATGTATGTAGACAGAAAATGATGTCTATTAGATTTTCTCTTTTACTAATTCAGCTTTAGAGTACAGTGTACCTTAGACCATTGATTTTTAAACTCCTCTGATATTCTAGCTTTAGATAAGATCTCATACTGCACCATTCATAATTTATTTCACAAAGTTTAATTCCCCTACTATGCTTCAGATATCATTCCAGGAACATTGAATGACTAGACAACATACAATCTCTGCCCCCAAGAAATTATAGTCTAGCAGGAAAGAGAAATTGAACAAGCACATTGAATAGCTAAAATGGGAGGCTAAGCAGAAAGACATTATTTTTTTTAAAACACTGAACATGAAATAAATCATTTTACACACAAATGTCATACCTGGGGAGATATGAGTACCTGGGGACGTAGTTATCACATATTACTTACATGATAAGTTTAGATTCAAATAGAACATTAGCAGCTAAAGTAAGAAGGTAGAGATTTCTAATTCATCATTGCCGAACTGAATCCTTTAGGGGGTATATTAGCATTAGGCCATTTTAGAAAATTAGATCCTTATTACCAAATGGTTGTTAAGACTTTGGAGGAAGTATCTTTTAAGTCACTTACATAAAGTTAGCATCGGTTTATGACAAAGCATAATCAAAAATGCCACATATTTATTGTTTATAAGATGTACTTTGTACTTATTGGGGTATTTAAATTTTGCTTGATCATAACTATCCTTATATTGGAAACTGTCCTCCCTTTTAAAGAAATTGCATGTTCTTATTCCTTTAAAAAATAAAACAATATCTAATTCAGTGCTTTTATACAATGAGGCCTTTAATCCAAGTAATTGGCTAATACATAGTTCTAGTTTTCAGTAAGCAGGAAAATGGTCAGCATTATTTTTTTATTATCCATAACCTTTCTTCTTGGTTAATCATTCCTACAGTCAAAATACACAACTCTTTCTTTAATCTAATTTTATTTTTGTAGAAAAGTATGTAACCCACATCCTTTTTGTCTGTTGTTTACAGAAATGAGAAACAATTGCTTGTGTTTTCTCTTGGTAAGGGGAGATAACAAGAAGGAAACTAACATTCATGAAATGTCTGTATGTATCCAGGCTCCTTGCATATATTAACTAATTGGATAATTGCATGTTTTTGTACATCTGGGCAGAAGCAAAACTACTCCATTAAAAATGAGAATAATTCCAGGTTAGGTGTACTTTTGGTGTTATAGTCATAGAAATTCCAGATGTAGGCTATGAGAAGTGGTAGACTTAGGTATAATCTCAGGTGGAGACTGCTCATGCAGGGCAAACCTAGTTAAGGAGGTCACATAGAGATTATAATAATGACCAGATGTTTGTTATGAATACATTCAACATCCCTGTATTTTTAAATTAGTTCAACCTCTATGGAAACAGTGTGGTGATTCCTAAAATAACTAGAAATTAACCTTCCATATGACCAAGTAATCCCCCTACTGTGAATATACCTGGAGGAACTCAAATCATTCTACAAAAATACCTGCACACGCATGTTTATTGCAGCACTATTCACAATAGCAAAAGCATGCAATCAACCGTGCTGTCCATCAAAACTGGACTGGGTTTTAAAAACTGTGGTACATATACACAATAGAATGTTATGTAGTCATAAAGAAGGACAAACATATAGACTTCACAGTAACTTGGATGGATTTATAGCTCATCATACTCAGCGATCTATCACAGAAACAAAGAACGGATACATGTTCTCACTCATAAGCTGACCCTAAACATTTATTATAATACTAAAAGAGAGAAATTGGCAGTAGCGGGATATTGCCAGGGTGTGGGGGAGGCACACAATATCAGTAAGTGTACCTGATCTCAAACCAGGCGAAGTGGGGACAAAAGGTAGACCCAAACTTTACCTGTGTGATGACTACTTGTGTACCTAGCCCTGAATTGTATCCTACATCTTTAACATAAAAAATAAATAAATAAAAAGAAAAAAATATAATTATTTAAAAATCTATCCACTAGAAAAATAACAATAGGGAAATAGTTCATCTCCAAAGACTGTAGAATATGCTAAGTTTCAGAAATCTGAGAACATGAAGCCAACGTTGGGCTCTGAGTGCTTCCATCTTTAAGAGTCGGTTAGTTACCTCTCAGTTGTTCCTTGATACATCAAAGACTTACTGAGCACCAGCCATGAGCAGGGCCTTTTGCCACATGATTTTGGTTATTTAGTTTCTAAGAGGATCTGACACTATTATTGGAAAGAGAAGTGTGGGCTATCATCAACAACGGTGATGGGTCTCCTAAAACTGGAATCGCTACATGAAGGTAGAAGAGCCTTGCATAAAAGACTCAAGATAAATATTGCCAACAATAGAATGGTGTCCTCCTATCAAAACTCACCATTTCTACTTACCACCTACTTCTTTGGAAAGCAACAGCAGCAGAAAAAGCACTTCTGCTGACCATGACTCTTTCTACATCTGTCTTCCTATTTCAAATTAAGATTGACCACATCAAAAAACATAAACATGAAAGAATTTGGTTTCGGTTTCAGTTTTATAATTACTCAATACGAAATAAGGATGCTCACATAAAAACCAGTAACCAGATCAAGGATTACAAGGCATAACTTTCTTGTTTCTATAGCACTGTTAAGGTTGCAGTGTGTGTGGTAGTTCCACCTCACAATTGTTAAAGAATAAGAAATAACAAGATTTATTTGGTTTTACTGTTTGCTGAGCTTTAGTTAAGTGCCCTACACACATTATTCAGAGGCTACCTATTTCATTCACCTCTTCGAGTTGCCCTCAAAGAAAGTCCCCTCCCATCAAAAATTATTATTGAAGAGTATAAAATTGAAGTATGATTTCATAAAAGGGATAGAAGAGGGGATTTATGTTTCATGGTGCACAGTAAACAATGTCTATTCCCATTAGATATTTGTGTTCTCTCCAAAGACTTTCTTCAGCCCATCTAAAATCAGAGAGAAGAGTTGGGTCTTCCCTGATCAGTTTTCCAGATGCTGTTTGTCCCAGCTCCCTGCTAATTTCTTTCTTGGTTCCCTGTTTTCCAGCATCAAGTATTTCCAAAACCCTTTATTATGAAAAAAGCATTTCTTAACTTTATGTTATCTGAACACCCACTCAACACCCTTTTCCTGCAGGCTCACGAAAGCATTCTGATAAAATTAGACAGAGTTAGATCTATTCTCTTTCAGGGATTCCTTATAATTGCAAACACTTTTCTTATAATTTTATTTTTACAATATCTAATTTTACCAACTAACAACCCTGGGAGGTAGGTGTCAACATCCTTATTTTACATTAGAAGACAAAGAGATGCAGACAGGTTCTGAAAGCTGCATCACACACTCAAGGTAGCAAATGCAAAAGCTGGCATTGACAACTGACTTTCCACCCTCCCAAGCTCTCCCAGTTGATTTCCACATCTGCACTTTTGTCTACTGATTGCACTGGATAACATCTCCTCTCATTTTGCCAATCAAATTTCTACCCCTGTCCTTCTCAGCTTAAATCATACATTATTTTAAAATTTCAAAGCACAGGGATAAAAAGAAGAGTCTAAATGTCCTCAGACAGAAAAAATAGGTCACTTACTGAAAAATAAAAATCAGCATGGCATCAGACTTTCAAAAACATTAGTGCTGAAAGACAATGAAGAAACACCTTCAACCCCCAGAGGGAGTTAATTTTATCCTAGAATTCTATCCTTAGTCAATGTATTGTTTAAATCTAGGGTAGAATGAAGATGTTTTCAGTCACAAAAGGATCTAGAGAATTTACCTCTTATATACCCTTTAAAGAATATTTAAGTTGTTATCTAGCAAAACAAATAAACTAAGAAAGAGATTCAAGAAACGAAGGACCCAGAATGACAGATTTGCAAGAGAGCTATCAGAGGAAGCTAGAAGGAAGGACTTCTGTCATACGGAGGAATGTGGATAATAGGTAAATTGATGCAGTTGAGGTCTTTTTTTTTTTTTAAGAAAAATAAGAATTATTATAAGACTCACTGTACAAACAGAAGAAAGAAAGCAACTAAAAGCTTTACAGAGAAGAACATGTAATTAATTGTGGGTAATACTTGGTTCTGCAGTTGACAGCATTTCTATAGTCTCAATGATTATATATTTTTCATTGATTTAAAATTTTATTATATATGTCTTTTCAAAAACAGGACAGCTTAATAGTTGCCCAGGTCCACCATTTCTTATCTGGTGACTTTGGGCAAGTTGCTGTGATTCAGTTCCCTCATCAACACTGTAGAGCTTTTAATATAGTGTCTTACTGGTTTCTTGTAAGAACTAAATGAGTCAATGTACAAAAAAAAAAAATGTTTAGAATGTCACCTGATAAATACAAAGCACTCAGTAAATGTTAAATATTTGTAAAAAAGTTAAATAAAGTAACCTAAGAGTGTCACAAACCACCTTTCCATAGCATGAAATAAAGAAAGTCTACCTAAAATGAATATATTCAAAAATAACAACAAAGCCTATTTACAGATATGGGGGGAAATATCAAGAAACAGCACAACAATCAAAGTGATTACATCTGATGAGCAGACCTGATAACACAGAAAGGATGAGACAGGGGCAGTGACTATATTTCTTGCAAGTCTATATGTTCTGGTTTGTTTTACATGTGCATACACTATTTTGGTACAAATGATAAATAATAATAATAATAAAACTCTCTGCAGGTGATTCTCTTGCACAACAGTGTTATAGTTTTCCAAATGTGATCCACTGACTAGAAGCACTGACATCACTGTTGAAATGCAGACTACACCCCAGACCTTCTGAATCAAATTCTGCTGGTCAACAAGAACCCCAGGCGATTTGTATAAACACTTAAATCTGGGAAGTCCTGGTCTATTTGTCATTTTACTTCTCTTCCTAAGGGACAAGGCTAATAAGAATTTGTTGAATGACTAACTGACAGAATAAATGAATGAGTGACCAGCACCTTTTTTGCACTCATTCCCAAAACATATGACTGAGCGTGAATAGTAATAAAAACAAACTTTCTAATTTATTCAAATGTAACTACTTTTCTTGTGACTTCACCAGGTACCAACTTACTTCAGTTTAGTGTCGAAGATTCCAAGTAGAATAGACATTTTTTTTTTAACCTAGAGGTGCTTGTAGTAATTCTAATTAGTAATTCTAATAATAACAAATACACAATAGTAGAAGGTGATATGTGTTGAGCTACAGAGATATTCTCAAGATGCAAAGGAAACATGTACACAAAATGCCATTTAATCATGGTGGAAGGACAGTGGCATAATTAAACCTGAGTTTTAGTCACATGATTTCAGCAATATAGATTAGGGGCTAAGTGCCATGCCAGAGGCCGAGAGATCAGATGGAAGGTTAATGTGGCAATCCAGAAAAGAAGTGAAATGAACTTTCATTAAGGCAGTGTCAATGGGAACAGAGTGATATTGAAGAGGCCCAATCTATAGGACATGATGGTTGATTGGATATGCAGGGTTTGGGAACAAGGGGAAGATTCTGATATGATTTCCACACTTTTGGTTTTAGTTGTCATGTATGTAGTGGCAATTTTTATAGAAGGGCAAGCATTTTTGGCAGGGATGGAAACTTGGAAGTTGGCAAACCAAGCAATGGGTATGACATTCTGAAGGAGATGTTCAGTGTCTTTGGTTATAAAAGGGAGAACAGGTCGTGAGACAGATTTGGGTTGATGGGCTTATTATAATAGCATCCACTGAGAAGAATTTACTGAAGGACAGTTTGGCAAATTGGAATAGCAGATGTCAGATTTTGTAACTGGGGAACACTGATATCTAGAGGTGCAACAGGAGAGTGATAGACTCTAATAAATATGAATACAAATAGTCAGAGAGGTAGGAAAAACACTAGAAAGAAGAGCTACCTCATATATACATTTCCAATTCACTTTCAGTGTGCCCTATTCCTCTTCTATTAATTAGGATGAAATCTTCAAACTGCATGAGTCTAGGCCTCAGTTTTCCCAATTGTCTGCATATAAGTGATACACACTATTAAATCATTTAATCTAATTCTAAATATGGAAATTATTATATTTGAAAGTTACATTTTATATGATATTTAACTAGATGTTTATGTAATTCAGAGGTAAACATTTTCTGAAAAGAACTAAAAAGTAAATGTTTCAAGCATTGTGGTCTCTAAACTATCAACACTGGCCTCTTAGAGCAAAAGCAGTCTTAGAACATCTGTAAATAAATTAGTGTGGCCATAGTCCCAAAAACTTTATGTATAAAAACTAAAGGCTCGGTGGCTCAGCCTGTAATCCCACGCCTTTAGGAGACTGAGGTGAGTGAATTGCCTGAGCCCGCGGGTTCGAGACCCGCCTGGGCAGCGAGACCTCATCTCTACAATAAATTTTTTAAAAAAATCAGCCGGGAGTGGTAGCGCATGCCTGTAAGTCCGGCTACTTGAAAGGCTGAGGTGGAAGGATCGCCAGAGTCCAGCAGGTCCAGTCTGGGCGACAGAGTGAGACTCGAACTCAAAAAAATAAAAATAAAAATAAAAACTAAAATTTGAATTTAGAATAATTTTCACATTATAAGATATTACTCTTCTTTTGATTTTTTAATAATCACTTTAAATGTGAAAACTATTCTTAACTCTTTGGCCATATAAAAACTGGCATTTGCCCAGATTGGCCCACAGGTCATACATAATTTGCTAGCCCTTGATATAATTAAGTCAAGTTCTAAAAATTAAATCTAGAATTATGAGGCATAAGACGGAAGAAAGAATTTTAATTTTAAGTCATGATTTATTGGGTCAATAGCTGAAAGATGGATAAAAGTGGAAATAATTTTCTTTGGCATATCTTTGCTATACTAAGTGCCACCATTCAGAATTCATTCTGTGAAAATTCTGAATTAGAATATGTACTAACATTCCTCAATTTGGGTAACATACCAACTGATCACATTTGGCTTAAATGCATATCTTTAACTGATTCTCATTGCTTTGCCCTAGAGTGGGCTTAATAATGTTGTGATTCTTACAAAGTACCTCAGCAGGTAGCATGTTCCCTTTTAAATATTCCCCCTGCATCTAGCCAATTTTTTTCCCTGTTTCATCTTTTTGTGTGTTATCATTGAATTTATTCAGCTACCTTAAAAATGAATGGGGTTTTCGGAGCAAAACAAATGCCATAAAATATCTGTGTGGAAAGCTTGATTTAGCAATTATCTGGAACATTAAAAGTTACCTAGCTCAATTCTGGAATAAGACTGTCTCCTTCCAATAATGGAAACCATTTTGAATTCATGAGTGTAGCTGAGCCATATGACAGCAGGAATAAAGTACATGCTAAATTTTTCAGGTTCATAACTGCCAAAAAAGCAAAGCAATGAAACATAACAATTTTCTAAAATCCTTTTGCCAGCTTTTTTATGATCGTAGCCATTATTTTCTGGAATGATAATTTCCAAGTATAATGTTAAAGTCTTTGATCTAACATCAAATTCAGAGAAATCATTGTGACAATCTAAAATAAAATCTTTAAAAAATGGGACTGAGATTTAATTGCTGATGAAATTCACAGTAAGTTTAAATATGTGTGGAAAAGAGAATAGTAACTCTTGAAAGTGATGGGCTATTTGGCCACACTGCAGGGGAAATATTCATACCTGGATTTGAAGTCTCTTTTAACATATAAATTTTGTTCTCCACTCCAAAATATTTTTGTGGCTCTAAGTTGGTTGCCAGGAATGGTCAAAACATTATAAAAGCATTTTTAAAAATTATTTCCATGTCTCTACTGAGAAATTATGCTCACAATTTTAGCCCAGGACCTGTTTATCTTTCCTAGGGCACCTCTAACCTGTAAATCATTAGTCATATAGAAAAACAAAAGCCAAAACAGAATGAAACAGGTACAAACATTTTCTCTTTGTGACTATAACCAGAGAATATGTACATCTTGTGGTTATGCTTTTCTTACTGAATAATATTTCTATAGAAATTTTATATGGTCTTTTTCATTTAGCATAGGTGTTAAGGACATGGAGCTAGTACATGAATCAGGAGTTTGATTTTTAGCTCGGCACTGGCCAGCTGTAAACCCTCCATCAAAAGGTCTCACAGTTTTGAGCCTCAGTCTCTATTCATTAAAAGATTATAACAATATCACCTACTTGGAATACCAAATGAGGAATGCATGTTATATAAATGCTCAATAAATGTTATTTTAGACCAGTGGGAAATATTTTGCTAGCCCTTTGTCCATCTTAGACAACAAGGCTTTCTGGATTCCTTGGGTATCATGTTATGGTCATCTGCCTTCTTCTTGAAACACCTGGCAGCATACCTGCCACACGCCAGACTCCACTTCTACCCAAAGGAAAGATTAGAAAAAAATTAATGCGGGCATGTACTAACCATCAGAGAGCATAGTTGTTTTTGATTGTTTATCCACAGGAGTTCAATAAGCTGATACTGTCTTATTATAACAAGATGCTTATTGAATAGCCCAGTTTCTAGATTCTGCCATACTCTTAGTTATTTGGAGCCTCATCACTCTGATCTTTAAGATTTTCCCCTCAATGTTAAACTATTTTATGGTAAGCCAGCTGGATATAGATGCCCAATTTTGACATGCTACCTATACAAAGATTTCCATTGCATGGCATATTGATAATTGACATTCCTAACAAAGTGCTTGGGATATTGATTAGGGAGAATAATTCCTTTGAACTAGTATTGGAGGAGAGGAAATTGGTTGTTTTTCAGATTCTCTTATTTCAAGGAATTGTTCCATCATGTATGCAGTTGCTCAAAATAATACAGAAATCTGGATAATCCTTGATACCCTTTTTTTTTTAACCTCCCATAACCAATCTATTACTAAATCCGATCAAGTTTATCCATCAAATGTTTTCTGTATCTCTTGATTTTATTTTTATTTTTTTTTTTATACTTTGACTCTCTAAGGTTTGAACAATTATAGAAATTCCCTACCTGGTCGTTGCCTCCCCGCAGTCCATTCTCTACCCATCCCAAGATCGGTCTTTCCACTATTATGCACTGTCTGCTCACATCACTCTCCTGCTCAAACCTCCTTTTCACTCTACCTGTCTCTTTTTTTTTTTTTTTTTTTTTTTTT